>NC_142185.1:12848826-13000052 GCF_026936395.1 Plectropomus leopardus | reverse complement strand
AGGGAGAGCAGGAGAACCTCATTTCTCACAGTGTGGGGATTAAACTTCCAGCAACATCTCAGGATCATCGGCACCGAGCCACGTCCCACAGGCCCCACAAAAGGCTTCAGCTGAGTGGTGGGCGGTGGACAGGCTGCTGAACCTGTTGTAATCTGGAAGACAGAATACGGAGGGCAAATCCAGGCTCCATGTGCTGGGCCAAGATAGATGATCGGCTGGATAAAATATAAAATAAAATACAGGAAGTAAATCACTGCTGCGGATGTCTCTGAGGTGGGTGATCAAATGATCTTAACTTTCCAGCAAGGGGAGACTGCTGGAGTAGTAGTTCCCAGACACACTTATCAATATTTCACAGGAGGAGTTACCAGCTTTAAGATCGTCTGAATCACATCTTACATTGCCTGCAGTAACAGAAATCCTCACATTTATAGGCATAAATATATTTCCAAATATGCATTTTCCCATGATCAGATTGATTAAGAGGGATCTCTGCTATAAAATGGGGCTGGTAAAAAAAAAAGAAAGAATGCATTTAATGAAAAAATGTTTGCATTGTTTGTTTTTGCGAAACATGGATATGCTCAACTGATTATTATTTCGTAGTGATTACGTTTAAATTTTTTAACAATGCTGTGGTGAAGATGTGGTCATGTTTTGGCCGAAAACACCTATTTTTCTGAAAGAAAATCTGCTGGAAAATCAGGGACGGGTTTGTGAAAAATATCCAGGTTAGATATCACAAACATCTGTGAAAACGCCAGAAAGGGTCACCAAAAAACAACCAGCATCGTTGGCTTCAAACAGTGGGTTGAAGCTTGGCAGGTATCTTGCCTAAGTGACATGCCATCCACCATAAACTTTACCTCCCAAAAGTCAATGTATGAATTACATGACTTTGGATATGTTGATATGAAACATATGAAACGTGTAAATGTAACATATTTGTGGCTTGCAGAAAAGTATAACATGAATAGCTGGGCTGCCAATTCTCAGCTAACAATAAATTATGGTGAAACTTGATAGGATGAAAAATTATCTGGGTAAAGCAAAATAAATAAGTGTAATGACTGTCACACCACTGAAAAATGCAATATTATTAATTATAATTATTTTTTTAAAATATGCCAAGTATATAAAATTAGGTTTCAAAACTGAGAAAAACTGAGCAATATTCTCTGCACTGAGACGTGGTGGACGTGACGGCTGAGGGAGCTGATATTATGTTACAGATACTCCTGACATTAGAGCTTGGGATGTATATGATACTATGCTCCTGGTTTGGCCTTATGAGAGTCTGTAGCTGTGTGGCGGCTTGCTCTTAAGATTGGGGAACGTGTGCTTCGTGCTACTGTGAAAAACTGTTCAACGGTCTAATTCCACATTGCATTACTACACAGTTTCCGGTCTTTTCATGTGTTTTTAACAAGTATTTTCCAATATCTGTAATGTGTTTAGAAAGAAAACATTGATTTTTCTTTACCCAGACTTTAAATTTCAATCAATATACAATTTTCATGGTCATTCAGACTCATGGTCATTCAGATATTGATATGTTTCATTTTTATGAACAATTCTATGTAATTAGGCTCCTCTTCTAACAGACAAGCACACATGATTCAAATTCAGATAGAGTAAATAGCATTTTCAAAACTCTTGTTTGTTGCATTTTTTTTGTTATTTTCAAACAGCAAGACACACTTATGGCCAATTATGGCCCTTAAAACTGTAATCAGTGTATATATTTTGGTTTGCTAATACAAATAGTAACATTTGAATGTTTTGATCGTCGCCCTTCATCCCTGCTGGTCTCCACAAATGGTCCGCCTGTTGCATCAAAGCAAGATGATAGCTCCGAGTAGTTTTCCATTATTCAGTCTGCAAAAAACATTTAAAGTTGTGTTTTTCGTGCTGCCTGGTGGTTCCGAGCAACTGCAGCTTTTTGCTTTCACTGCTCTGTTTGATCATATTTTTTTTCTGTGCCTGTGAATCTGAAACAGACATTACATGACTGGCCTTGGGAGAGAATGACAGCGCCTCCCACCACTTTCCCATCATTTGATCATGCCCTTCTTCTTTCCTTTTAAATTATGACAATAATACTTCCCCCTGCTAAAATTATCTTCACTAATCCTAACAGAATAAACAAGTAAAGAACTCCACCATCATCATCATCATCTCCACATCTCTGATGATAAGAAAATACATCTGATAAAGTGGCATAGTTGGAATTATGAGGCAGGCAACATCTTAGATTTTTAACTGAGATGGCAATTATATCCACTTTTACCTACTGATGGACCTCCTTCTTAAGTGTTTCTACCAAATACACAACAATAAGTGCTTGGTGTTCCTCATAGCTTTTGTGCATAGAAAATTTTAAGGATGCCACAATTTTCAAACTCTGTGCCATTCTTGTCACAGCTGCACCACGCTGAATGTAATAAAACTTGTAGTTGTTAGTTGTAAATGTAATTAATGGCTCAGAACAGCTGTAAAGCATAGTGATACATACATAGTTAAAAGTCACAGTGCAGTTGTACTTTAACTGCACTCGTGGGATGCCTCTTGTCCAATCAAATGATAAAAACATAACTCACATTACTAATAAGAGGTGTGTATTTGTGTCAGGTCTGACAGTACAGAAAACAGGGTAACTGCTGTAATATTAAAGTAGCAATGAAATGGGGGGCTGAACTAATATCAGATTAAATAGCTTCCCTGTTAACTGGTGACTTTAGCCTCAATGTGTCATTGGTTATGTAGTAATTAAAAACATGGAGATAACTGAGACTCTCCACACCAGCATATGCTCACACGGCTTAGAATTAATTACTCAGAGTCATTTATTATTTAACCAGGACTATTTGATGAAACAATACACACTATGGAAACATTTAATGGGATACGTGGAAGTAGAGTTTGGCATTATACATCTGCAAAGTCTAAATGAGTATTCCACTTATATTTCCATTCACATGCAGCCGTGTATACTCTGATTATCATGCCGTTGTGTCGTATTAAAATTAAATTTTTGCCTTTTGTATCAAAATAGTATTTTTAAGAAGTCCTCCACTAGAGACAAAATTGTTGGACTGTGTGAACACAGCTTCCCTCTTCTGTTCCTTTAACCACCTGCTTGAAAATGTCATTTTTGCAACATTCGTGCAATATATTTTAAATCTGTCAGTCTTTCATAATGTTTAAAAGTAGGTGTGTTTCTCCTTCTGACCAGAAGAGTGGACTTTTCTTTTGGGCATGCATCTCTACCACAGTCTTGCAAAGTTTTGGCTTGTTGCAGGGTTGCAGAAATATACTGCAAAAACTACATGCCATAGTATGAAAATTGATGGTAATAATACTATGTACATTTGCTTATCTATGTTGTTAATAGTCATTCTAACCGATGAAAATCTCATACCACACAGCCTTTGTTGGTTTGTGTGCAATAAATTTATGACAATGCACAGAGCTGACCACAAACAGACAAGAGGCTGTGTGCTGCAAACTGTGTCGAAAACCCCAAATGACGAGCATATTCCAAATGTGCTGTATAAATATACAAAGGAAGCTCCTAAAACCTGAATACTAGGCATATCCTAGTATTGTCTTAATAGCCCAATGTCTTAATTGGAAAATTCTTTTCAAATAAGTCCCAATTTAGAAAATCCAAATGCAATATGTTGTTTTATTACCGGTATCATATTCCAAATATTGTCATATTTTTTAAACAATAGTGGAATATTAGGGGGCATGTAAATTTAGTCATTGTTTATTGGGCTGCCAAAACCTTATAAAATGTTGACCTTAACACTGCTATACAACCCTTTCCTGACCTGTCCCTGCCAATGTTATGTTTTGGTTAGGTTTAACCAAAAACTGTTTTGTTGAGGAACAATTGTAGTCATGGTTAAAAATGACTGACGTTGAGTTAGTTGGACATGGGAGGCAAACAGCTGCCTTTCATGTCAGTCACAAGCTTTGTGCTCCCAAACCACCCCAACCTCCTAGTTTTGGAGGTTTTGTGGTGCTATAACACCATTATTTTCCTCCCCCACTGATTCTGAGAGACAACAGTTCACATAACCACAAAAAAGGTATGAGAACTAGTTGGTAAAATCAGGCTGTCATCAGTAAAAATTCAATAAAATTTAGATTTTATGATATTACAGTACAAGCTATCTTGTTTCTGTGCTGCTTCTTGTCCGACGTTACTCCTGAACTGTGAAGTCCAGTTACAGTCCCTTTTAACGCCTACGACCAAAATTTTATTTGTGAGCTCTATTGTGAAACCCTAGAAGATGAATAAAGTCATAGAGCAAGATGACACACAGCACAGCCTTTTATCAGTCACCAAAATATGCCCTGTTTTGACTTTCCCCTGCAGGTCTGTATGGTGCTGATGATGCAGGACGACAAGTCACCAAAACTGTCCAATAAATGCCTGTCAGTCCATGTGACTTCATGTTTACCTCACTTGATGTCTAATAAGTCACTGTGACCCCAAAATGGACAAGAACTCAAGGACAGCGATGTATCATTTTTATTCTTTGTTCAATGCTAAAGGAAGCAAACAGGTGTGACAATGTAGGTCACAGCCAGTGCCTCCTGTTCTGTAGGCAGAGTAGGTGATGTGGTGTTCACGCTGCCTTAAAACTCAGTGAATGCCTAATTTTATTTTACGGATAAAAACAACAAAGTCACTGTTTAGCATGTCACAGTTTTACTCTGTGCCTCTCATTTAACAGGGTAAAACAAAAAAGGAAAATATGTTTTATGACTCACATGACTCCAGTAGCTTACTTGTTTACTGTTAAAAATGTGTACTTCATATGCCAGTTTAAATAACTCAACTTATGGTTTTATTACCTCACACCATGGTGGACATACTGCAGTCCACTGCTGCTACAGTTGTTTTTCTGTGTTTTTGCACATGTCTATGCCCTTTTGTATCAGCTTCAAAAACCTTACATGCACTGTTCAGTATGTGCCTGAAAAAAATCCTTTCTAACCTATCAGCAGGGAGAGACGCTCAATATTTCTTGCAGTGAAATCAACTTGTGAAACATTTCAGCAAATCCAACCATCTGAAAGCCAACTGTTCGACAAACCATTAAGTCCTACTGTCTGGATTGTTAATTAAATCTGTGTTATTGCTATCTTAAAGGGAGAGTTCACCCCAAAATAATAATTAAAAAAAAAAGTCCTCTTACCTGTGGTGCTATTTACCAATCTGGACTGTTTTTGTGTGAGTTGCCGAGTGATGGAGATGCAGGTGTCTGCCCTCTCTGGAATATAATGGAACTAAATGGTACTGGGCTCCTTCCTTGTATCAAGTGATCATTGTACCAAAACAGTTATTTTTTCCCTAATCTTAACCAAGTGCTTTTAGTTCCCGACTAGACCGTAACCACAGCATTGTAACAACATAAAAGAGGAAGACAAGATTATTTTGAAGCCGCTAGCAAGATTTTCGCAAAAATATGGTTTTCATTATTTTTTCTTTTCAACCTTTATTTTACCATTAATTCCTATAGAGATAAAATATTTACAAGAGAGAACCGGCAAAGGGAGAAGTCATGTAAAATACTAACATATTTAAAAACAAATGATATACAAAAAAATACAATAAAACAAAAGTTCAGCTATTTAACACAGCAGTCTCTCAAAAAAAAAATCCAACAACCACATGCATCCATCACCATATTTTTTTATGATGCTCTTAAATTCATCAGTGGATAAGTTTCTATTTTCAGATCTTTTTGCGGATGGTTTCACGTCCAAGGTGCATCTTAGAAAAATGCTGTTTTCCCAGATTGGTCAAAATCAGGGGTGCATTAAACAGCAACTACTTGGAGGAGCATCTAGTCACGACTACTATTTTTCCGTTTCAAACCACACTCGCCAACCATATCACTGCACAAAGGGAAACTCACCTTGAGCCTGAGCTAGCGAACATTTACTGCTCAGTTGAGTAAAGTTTACATCTCATCTCATGAGCACAGCCCTCTCATCCATTTGGTTTGGTAGAAAGAAAATAGTTCAAGCATGAATCTGCTCACAACAAGATCTGTGGATTATTTTGACTAAGCGGGTCATGATTTCTGATGATTTCTGGAAACTGGCATTGCTGTTGAGTTTTTCAAATGTATTTTTTTTAGCAGTTTGAGAACCACAAGCCAAGTGCCGTCTAGTTCCATTATACTGGAGAGAAAGAAAGCAGACATCTCTACGGCCGATATCTCCATAACTCAGCAATTCACACCAAACAATCAAGACTGATAAATAGCACAACAGATAGGAGAAGATATATGTTTTTTTTTCTTTTATTTTGAGTTAACTGTCCCTTTAACCTTTTCCACGTGTGCTTACACTATAGATATTAGGTCTAAAGCATTAAAAGAGTATTGTTTTAAGTGAGCACCCAAGTGAGTATTAAAACTAATCAACATGCAGGACCTGACTCTATTCAGAAAAGCCTCTGAATCTGTAGTGTGACATTTCTATAAAAAAAATAATATATTAAATATTTGGGCTGATAAGGGGCGGTATTCTTGGCAGGTAATTTTTTAGTTTACAGCCTTTGGCAGTGAGCTAAAAAAGTTAATTTCAGACACTGCCTACATGTCATGACGACAGACCAAGGCAGTTTAACTTAAGTAAAATTCACAGTGTGATTTCTTGCTCTGCTCATAGTGTGATGAAGATTTTGACGATAGTGTTGCACACTAACAAGGAACAGTCCTCAGAGCTAGAAAGAGATTACGGTGCTATCACCAGCTACAGGTAAACACGCCACCGCCATTTCAATCAACACTCAGACTCCAGCCTCCATTTCGAGCATACGTATGCCAGGGATGTCATTTCACCTTAGATATGGAAATACATGTTTCACAATCCATGTGGGAATAAAAATTGTTTAGTTTGACTTGCCACACAGCACACCTGGGAACGCCATTTAAAATACCAACATTAACCTTCTTTTTCAACTTTGTTCAATGCAAGTCTGTAACATTAACCTAGCCATCCAATGCTGCAAAGTGCTGTTTGTACGGCTAAATTGAGGTGGTGGTGTGGGATAGTCGGGGCTGTCCAGGCAATCCAAGCGTTTCATATTTCATTCATATCTGTCAGTTATAGTACATCTCCCGGAGACATCTAGGAAATCAGAGTGGATAGAAAGGGTTTTTTTGGCTCTGCATTCTGGAGCCATGCAGGAAGAACACACTGACATCCAAGTTTTATCTTAATAAATGGATGCCCCAAAAGAGACCACATGTTTACTGCAGGCTGACAATCTGAATATCTAAAATCTCCAGAATCTCTGTGAATTACGGTTTGAATTTCTCTCCTCAGGCAGATTATTACCACTGTCTTTTGGGCTCTTGTCTTTTGTAGTTTACTGCTCTGCTGAATGTGTTTACTTATCCGTGGGGAGCACAATCAAGGGGAAATTGCATGTTCATGGCGCAGATAACACAGACTGGCCACCAGCAGGAGACACTTTTGCTGAGGCCAATTTATCTCAGAAGCAAACTGTCACCAAGTTTTTCAGTGCAAGTATTCTCTAGATTACACTGTCCTCCTGAGTATACGGGTTTCAGCAATAATCTCACACTTTTACAAATATCACATGGGTGAATTTTGCCTCTGTAAGCTTGTCCGACCAACATCTCTGCCATCCTGTAATGATGCAGCTGGTGTAACAGGGCAGGCGATCATGCCTCACAACAAGCTTGCAGTACCCACAAAAAAGAAGACCCTTTCCAATAAAAAAATAAGGCTGCACTCATTACATTTATAAAAATGAACTCTCCAGGGAAGGCAAAAACCTAAACCTCTTCCACATAGAGGCAAAGGACCTCAAACAGTCCCCCTTTTGCTCGGCTTCTCACTCTTTTGTCCACAAACCAGTGGCGCAAGTACTGTCTAATGAGATGCTAATCCTGGCATCTTACACTGGTGTTTGGAGGGGTGAGGGTTTTATTTATTCAGTGGCATCTACTCTGTATACAGGCGATGTCTGTTGAGATCAGGCCATAGTCCTGCATAACCTGCATTAGAAAGAGGCATGGTTAAAGGTGACCTCTTCTGAGTATCATCATAAGCTCTGTGAGGATCAGGTCTGATTCATTTTCCACATCATCACTGAAATGTAAGAGCGCTGAGTTCAATTATTCAGAGGCGTATGAACTACTTTGTTGTGGTCATATTCAAAAGAGTATTTGAAGAATAAAATTCATGTTGACCCTTTGCTGAGGAAAGTTCATTCTCCTTCTAATTACATGGAATGTGAATTAATACAAAAGTACATTTCGAAGCTCTCACCATTACATTTCTTTTCCTAAACAGAAAGATGCCACACTAAAGGGGAGAGCAGCCGACTTACTTGCAAGCTGAGTCATTCAGCAAGGAAATGAAGCAAATAATGGCTTGATTTGGAACACTTGAGCAGCATACGGCAGGTGGAAACAAGGGGGGAGGCTCTAATTCTGCTCTCGAGCCAGCTGGTCCTAAAGCAGGGCTGCAACCCAATCTCACTGACCGCTCTGTTTCCCACTGAGCTGTTTCAGCTGAAGGAGCTATGCCAAGAGGTGTGGCACCTCTCTTCAAATCACCTTTCTCCAGGCTTTACAAGGCTCTCTCCGGTTATAATCGTAACATAATCATGCCCACTGCATCTATTGATCTGTTCACAGTACACTTCCACTAGAGCAGCCAAATGGTATCCTCAGGCGAAGCTGTTGCCAAGAGAGATATGATGACACCAATTAGATTACGCTGATATTCAAATACACAATGGATTTACGTGGCGTTGGCTAACAGTGAAGCTTGGAAATGTATCGAGTTGTCGAAGTGTCCCAGAAGTCCCTCAATGTCATGCTAATTAATTATTTATCATTACCTAAATGCACTAATTAATTGTCAGTTTAAGGGCATGCTTTTATGGAAGACATATTCAATCTGTCTCTGGGGATGGCTTTCATCATGGTATACATACCAATTATTTATTAATATCCTGCTAATTCTTTTTAGAGTAGACACAGTGAAGGTCAGAGAGGCAGAAAAAAGCACAGTGATTTGTGAGTGAAGCCTACTGACATTTATCCTTTCCTGTGGACTTTCAAGATCTGTTTAGAAAGATGCCGTTACCCCCTTTCCTAATTCTCAAAGTGAATGTCAAGGACAGGCGTAAACAGCGATGCCATACCTCATTACTGGTCATATTTATTCTAAGAAGATGCCCTTATCACAGCGTTTATAATTAAATGGATGAGACTGCAAGTTTGAAAAGATCTGTCATTTTCTCACATCAGGTTCCTGGGGGGGTTGTTTAATGGATGAGCTATTTGTCTTTTCTAGCCATGGTGCATGTTATATGCTTTTCATCTCGTTGTAAGATCAGACAATCCCATTTTGAGTTGGTCTAATTATAGCAGCCTCCCATGAGTTGGCGTTAAACTACAGAAGCACGCAGACATCTGGTATTCAAATAATTGGCACACACAGAGAGGGTCCATGGCATTTTACAGATGTTCCTGTGCACTGTTTAAAATGTGTCAGGACACCCATTAGCTGCTTCTGAGATGACACCCAAAGTGCAAGGAACTGTAACTGGGAACTCAAACCTCCCAGCTTCAAATACTCTCTCTGTTGTTAAGGGCAACTCAAATGCCACATTTTCAAGATTTTGAAATGTTGCTTAAATATCAACAACAAAAAAAGAAGAGAGATTAAAGTTTAATCAGAGTTTACTCATTATTAAATGAGGAGTTAGAGGCCAGACTTTTTGTGCAACAAAATAGAAAATATTTATCTCTCCAGTTAATTGGTTTAACACTGCTTGAAATTCCAGTGTGTGGGATTCTGTGGAATATAATGGCAGAAATATATCATTATATCATTATAATAATAATAAAATAATAATGGTAATAATGATAATAATATATTAGGCTTGGGTGGTATCGATTTTTCCACACCTTCATACCCAACTGAAATTTCACCAGAATGCACAGTATATGACGAAATTAGTGTGCGGTGTTGCTACCCTCCCTTTCACCCTTTGATCGAAATATTCACTACATTCTGCAAGCTGTCCTGGCCTTTTCTGTCTAATAAATAAACTAAGTACACTCACAAAATGTCAAGAAAGTTAATAATCTTGTATCTGTTTTCCTTAATAAACAGAAAAAAATACAATCATACACTTTCTAAATTGAAGTACCCCCATCGTCAGCAACGGCCACACACTGATTCTAAATCTATGGGAAACACTGCAAACCAAACACTGACTTTGGATAGGGACATCTGTAGTTTTGCGTCGGCCACTGTAGTTCCAAGCCCCTTTGCGAGGAGCTGAAAAGCATTGGAAAACACAGACTTTAACCTGAATCTGCTTTATTCAGTGGAGTGGTTAAAACTTCCTCAACATTTGGATAAGAAAAAAGGTGAACACACACGAGCAGGTGCTGGGTTACAGCTCGTCTGGTACGAGCCAAACAGCATCAAAGAAACTCTGACTTGTGACGTAAAACAGTTTTATTGAGTGTTTTCACATTTCAAATCACTGGGTTTGTTTGTTTTGGAGAGGAAGAGACCTCTAAGAATAATTTCTCTCCCGGTAAAAACCTCGTGAACAGTGAACCCTGAAGGAATCCTAACTCGGAATTCATACTTTGGCACATGATAGGGATTTCAGCTGGTTGCAATCAGCTATCCTCGATGCTAGATGCCTCTAAATCCTACACACTGCTCCTTTAAACCTTAAAACTTAACCTTAGCTTCACAACATTGACATTTCGCATCATATACACACATCCGGCTGCTACCAGTGAATAGCTTCTATTCTAGTCTATGTATTTCATACACTATACTCCTCAATCAGCAAACTATTTTACAATGACAGATTAAAAAGATGTGAGGGATTGAATTTTACCTTGAAATGAAACACACTGTGTACAAAAACACAACTCCCAGAGATGGTTAAAAATGTCAGTTCCAGGCTACTATGTCCATGATGCTTTACCCCTTCGTGTCTCATAAATATAAGCATTTTATATGGTCTAAGTGAAATCTAGGACAGTAGGCTATTAATGGCCAAGGGACTCCTCTCCTGGGGCAACAGTGTTAATCGGAGCAATAGGTCTCCTTCCTGCTGGATCAATGTCAGCACAAATTTCAGATTGCTTTCCTGATGTGCGCCAAGTTATCTGTGATTCAACTTTAATAGGTTATTGAACGGAGCCAGCATTTAGGGAGCAGGGCCGTATTTCACGTTATTGACAATCAAATGCACACAACTTTCTCATTAGCATGCATTAGGAAAACACGGAATTAATCTTGACAACACCATTGGGGAACATGACTAGAGTTACACGCTTGTCTAAACAAACACGCCTGATGGTGGCTCGATGTCACGTGAGGAAGGGACACGAGGAATGTAGGTAAATACACCCTGACAGACGTTACACTGGACAAAAGCTACTGTGCCAACTGAAGGAGAAGCATAAATTAAGAGAAGCAGGAATCAGGAGAAAAAAAGGGACGCGCAGAGACAATAATGTATTTTTTCCCAACAAAAAATAAATATTGCAGAATACTTGCACAATGATAAAATGATACACAATATCATCTTAAATGTTGCAAGACCTCAGTGCATGATGGCTTCGCTTACTGTCATTTTGGATAAAATTATGGTTTTCAGCATGAATGCCACTTCAAAGATTTGTAGTGCATAGTATCTCTCTTATGCATGACAAAAGATGCCTACATGTCTCACATTTATTTGACCAACAAATTGGCATCAATGCTAAAATATACCATGTAATGGATGGTCATCCATTTTCATATTCTTTACAATTACACACACACACACACACACACACACACACACACACACACACATACATATATGCACTATCAGCTATAGAAATGTGGCCTCCAAATGACATTAAGCCTTGTGATGGGTGTGATTCAGATGCTCTAAGCAAGCTCATTATATTGTAATGCATTTGCCCTGACAATTCCTAACCAAAACACAGCGCTTGGATGACAAAATGAGTGGTGGCAATTCAAACTGGCTGTGCTAAATCAGATGACATTTCGCTGCACCTGAAGGTCAAGTGTTTTGTCAACATGGACAGAGCCTGACGACGAAGCTGCCAGCATCATGTGAAAGATTACCAGCCCACATGTTATCCCAACAAGACATAGACATAACACATCTGAGAGGAAGGGAGCTTTACAGATGGTTGGTAAATGGGTACATTTACACTGTTACAATAAAGATTTGAGTGTATACAATATTTATATATCTAAGGAGAAAAATGTGTTTCAGGCCTGTGTCCATTTCTAAAGTGTAAAACAATAAATAAAGAACAAGTGTGTCATTGTTTTGCTAGGCAAAAAGTACATACAAAAGGAAGATACAATGGGATGCAACAATGATCAATTATCACTTTGATATCAAAATTGTAAGTTGTCTGAGAGCAATTTTGAAATTATTTTAATTACAACTGATATAATTAAGTGTCTAAAGTAGCTGTCGCATGCAGAAATTTAGGTCAGTAACTGATGCAGGAAGTTGTACTACTGCTGCAGCTAATTCACCTTAATTCTGTGACTTAGCGAAACAATAAATATTTTTGGCTGTTTCCTCATGAATATACTCTCTGTACTCCAGGGTCTGCAGTATTAACACACGTAAAAAAAACTGTTTAGATGGAAGACATACTATTTATATTAAATTTCAGTGGGCTGTGTCTTTTGCTGTTCAGGGAAAAACAAAACAAAACAAAACAAAAAAAACATGATACAAAGTAAGGGAGAGTGGGGGGTCTGATGGGACATTTTTGTGTTGACAAAATACAAAACCTTCCATTCACAGACTACTTGAACAGTAATGAATATAATTTGATCCCTGTGCAGATACAATTGTCTACTGTCAATTTATCACATTTTTTAGAGCCTAACCCAAATGTGTAGGGCACAGTTTTTCCATAGTGTCTACATAGCTACGTGCTAATTGAAGAATAAAAGTATTTTATTTAAAAAAATTATCACCGTGAAGGTTTAAAGTCAGGCATTCAGATTAGTGAATTCTTTCTGTCAGTTTGTCAAGCTAACGATAGCTAAATACAGATCTATCATTATGTTTTAAAAATGATCACCATTTTAATCACAATGCTGGTCAGAAAAATTTAATTTAAAAACAAAAACAAAACTCAAGTCTTTCACCCCAGTAAGCACAGGAGCTCAATTAACAACCAAAATACCTCAGCTAGGGGATTTATTTATCTATTTTTTTATGCTTTGTTAGTTATTGTGACTACAGCCGCTTTGAATGATTCGAGGTTTTATCTGCAACCTAAATTTGAATTTGTTGTAAAATGTGCAATTTGCTATTGTCTTAGCTTTACAAAACAGTATAAAGACGTAACCAAGGTCCCTCCAGAGCAAATGGCCTCCATGATGGCCAGTAGGAGCTACTAACATTAGGAGGGCAATAACTTGAATTATTCAGCATTTTCTATTGTAGGGTATTGTTCCATAAGCTTGCTGTACATTATTAAGTAATATAGAATGTCAGTCGGTGTGAACATTACAGACGGGGAAAAAAAGCATTCGGTGCATTGTGCTGCTGCCCCAACCTCAAAGCCATTTGACAAATCATTGCACGCAGCTCCCAAGAGGAAGCTACAAGGTATGCCAAATGTCATCATACAGGATGGTCTGTTCAGTCGGTCTACACCACAAAGTCATATAGATTCAGACAAAATATCACACCTGTCATGACACTTTAGTGTTTATGTACAACAGTTCAAACCTTGTTTGCATAACTGTAGCCAACAGTAATGTAGCCAGAGAGGGGAAAAGAGACAGGAAATAGATTTTAAAAAGCATGTTGGTTATGTGTAGTGTGTGTGGTAACAAACTCCCAAAAGCAGCAAGGGGAGCAGGCAAGTGTGTGACATTAGACATAATTCAGAATAAGGGCCAAGTGTCCAGCCAAGCGGACAGACGAGGCATTCATGTTCAGACTATGCCAGGGGTAAATATTCACTATGACATTTGTGCTGTATGCTATTTCCATCGGCTGAATTGTAGCCGACTGACATTTTCGTCCAAGTCACACTGGCCGTGATTTCTACATTTCAAATCAATTTAAAATATCAAATATACAGGGGCTTCACACAATGAGGAGGAACAGAGAATAATAGACTGTAAGATGTTCATGGTGTTCTTGCAACTAAGAGGTGATATAACACCTCTCTGACACAGTCTCACCCTCAGAGTTTGAGATCAGTTTTCCAAGCTTTTCATCGCATCTATTTCAGTTTTTTAGTTTTTCTGCCCTTTTTTAATGAGCTTTTATTTACAAAAAGGCTGATTTTCATGAAACCTGGTGGTAGGGTGAAGCCTGGGCCAAGAGAGAGCCCACTTAATTTTGAAGCAGATCCAAATCATGGGCCGTTACACAAATTATTTTTCACTTTCGTTAACACTGCTAAATAGGGTGTTTGGTCTTGGTGGAATAAATGCAAAAAATCTTAAGTAAAGTAGAGAAGTAAAGTTTAATAGACCTTTTCCTTGCTATTCTGTTGCTAGGGCAACTGTTTTGGTCCCTGTTTACTTCAGGTCAGCTACCACAGAAAACATGAAAGAAGGAAAGTCCATGACGTCAGTGACAGCATTCAGATTTTGACTTTGGTGCCACTTTTGGAGTGAATGATGTTTCACCTTTGGCTAAAAAAATCCCTTCACAAAATTAAAACACACACATTACGTGATGTTGGCTTTTTTTTTCTTAATGTCCATGTTCTTTTCCTTGTTGTTGGTCTCCAAACAGATCTTGGTTTTGTCTTGAAACTGCATCTCAAGCCCCTATTGGCATCAAGCATTGTAGGCTACAATGTAATGTATTATCAATAACTAACCAACCTTCAGTCTGTTAATGATATTTATTAATATTCCGCAGGGCTAATGTAAACAAGCTCATAATGTTTCCTCATATTATCAGGAAGTGGCGCTAATTGCCATATTATTATATATCTGGACTTTTCTCGATAACCAGTACCTGTTATTTTGTTTGTCAATGAAAAAAGTTGTCATTTGCTGAGCAAACGATAGCCAGCAGATGTCCTACATTAATTAAGTCAAATCAGTAAGAAGCAATGCCTGTGAATGTGTAAAAGAAACAGAAAGAGAGCTACGGTATTGGTGAATGGGCAACGCTGTAATCTGTTTGGAGACCAATGACAAGGAAAATAAGCACATTTAGATGACAAACATCGGTAAACATCAAATAATGTGTTTTTATTTGGTGGAAGGATTTTTCAGTGAAAGGTGAAACAGCGAAGATATGAAAGTGGGTCTTGCCCTGTACCCTTCAGTGACTTCAACAGATGTGGCACCAAAACTGTGGCTCCAGTGCCAAACTCGAAAGCTGCCACTGATATCATGACCCGTCTTTCTTTAATAGTTTCTTTTTCAGCTACTTCATTTTATTATTATTTAGCCTTTATTTAAACAGTTTTGTCCCACTGAGATCAAAGATCTCTTTTAAAGGGAGAGCAGGTCAAGAATAGCAGCAACACAGTTTCAATCAATAAATAAAATTCACATAAAAGCTCATAGGTCTGAGCAACATAAAACGATGAGATAAAACAGTTGCACAAAGAACATCCAGGACTCAATAGATTTTACTATGGTTTTAAATTAATTCACTGTCACCATGTATTATAGTTATGCAAACACTATGCAGAAAGCAGTAATTATGGAGCACTTGTTTGACACAATTGCTTGGAAAAGGTTTGGAAATATATCCAGACACACAGTATATAGTAGACGGGACTAGTTTTGTGGTCTCCGAGTGCCCTTCCAGTTTGACCTAAATTTGGAATTAAAGCAGTAATCATAAACTGGTTACTCAGCATTATAAAATGTGGATCTGTATATCTTTTGAATGTTTTGCAAAATAAGGTCATTGTTAATGGTTTTTTTTCACATGGTGGTCAGGCTAGTGAGCCAGAAATCTACTTACCCAAAGTCAATTTATACTTATCCCAATACAAATCCTTTTATTTATCAGTGGTTATAAAAATATTTTGAAAACTTGACTTTCCTTTAAAAACCTACCCAGTTGTATTCATTTTGCTCTCAAACTTGTGGCATACTGTGCAGTTCACTGTCTAAAACCACCCAACTAAACTCCTGTTTCCAGGGTAATTGATACGAGTGCCTGATTGGTACTGCGTTTCATATGAGGACAGAGATGACTCACTCCTTAGCTACTTCCATCATCAGCTTCAGAAAAAACAATGTGTTCAATTATTTTTCCACACTTGCCTGATCGGGCAAGTTAGTTAGTTAGATTTACTAGCCCCGGGCAATCAGGCGGTCCTTACCATTGAGCCCTGCATAATCTGGTAGATATCCCTGATTTAACAGCTGCTTCTCTCTTTTATGTTCTGCAGACTGTTTGACCCACAGCAGCTTCATTGGAGCATGACGTTAAACTGTTGGCTAACCACATTTCTCCCATTCAAGCTGGTCCTGATATTATTAGCTGTTAGGCATTTCTCCCCTTAAAATGTTGTAAAATATCTTTATTGCAACAGTTGAGTTGCGTTTTGAGATTTTTTGGTTTTGTCTTCTAGTTCAAAGTTACAAATGGCTGCCAGGAGACATTAAGCACTTAAGTTTGATACTTTCTGGTATGAACTCCAAATGATCCCACACTGCTCTGCTCTCTAGTTTGAATCCTCTACTTTAGTGGCTCAAGTCCATGATCTCAAACGTTCGCTCCTTCCGTGACTAATGTGATATATATTGAAAATTTATTCTGTGCAGTTCGACATGGAAATTTAAATAAAGAAAATAAAATGATTTTGTAACATTTTATAATAATAAATTTTTTTTTATAATAATAAAATCATAATTTTTGAAAATGGTTTACTGTTGTTTATGTTAGAAAAAATGGATTCTTAAATTTCAGTTCAGTTTTCATTTACAAAAATAAAAATACTGCATTGAGCCATATTACACTGCAAGGTGTCTTGATTTTTTTGTCCACCTCCTGCATGTGCTATCTCTCCCAAAGTAATTAAACCGTATGAGCGGGGGGAATGAAGAAGCACGAACCCATTATGTGGCGGTGGCCTAAAAGCAAGCTTGGTTAATTTTTCAGAGGAATTTCCACTAATGTATTCAGAGACTGGGAAACATGACAAAATAAAAAGCTCACATTGGCAGCTAAGAAGAAAAGTGTGCATGTTGAGCGTGCTCGGCCAAAGGCTTTCACAATCATAGTTATCTTGTCCGGTGGATGCAATTCATCATCAATGTAAATTGTTTTTTTTGAAAAGCGTTATTATGACGGATGTACAAGAGTACTGGAATGCTTCATTAATCAAAATTGGAGTTGAAGTCTACTTTTTTCCTTTTTTTTTCAACAAAAATACATACTACAATTAACACCAATTATTAGCTTTATTCAAACCGAGGTCAGTCTTTTCCTAAATATACTGATGAGCTCTTTTCAAAATAATCTTGGGGAATAAAAAAGATATTTTGGGTATTGCTCTGAGTCAGGTGGAGATGTATTTGTTTGAAGGGGTCACTGAAGCAAATGAAACCTTTCAAACTGGTAATATAAAGACCCAGCTTGAAAATGCCACAACAATTTATAAGCAGAACATGCACAAAATAAAAATCAAGAAAATCGTCATTACCCCAACGACCCTGCAACATGTGGACACACAGGCTTCATTTGCAAGACCTAATTCAAATTCAGTAATCTTTGTTAAATTTCGTAGTAATCTAACCATGCCCAAGGGTGCAATATCCATCAAAATTTCCTCTTGCTCTTTATTAGGTGGATCCTAATTCAGACGCCGCTGTTTTAGGGGAACTTCAACGTCAGTCAGCCACACATGAAAAACTTCTATTCTGACTTTCTGGATCTGACTTTAAATTTGATTTCACTTTATCAAAATGCTCATTCCTCCCCATCCCCACGCAGTCTGAGCTGTGAGTCATCTCGTGTTGCTCGATAATTTCAGCGCCCTTTAGGGAAGAGGTAGACAGTGTATATTGATTGATTTGGGCTGGATATACGCTAAAACAAACAGATATCTTGTTCTAAAGATCAAATTCCTCACCAACTCTGGCGGCATTAACAAATGCAGCTGAGACTGGGCCCCAAAACACAGGCACAAGATAATTAGTCACACCAAGCTTGGAGTAGGAAGGGCAGGGAAGCAATCTGACTGAAGGATGTATTGATCCTGCAGAGAGGGAGGGGCCCCCGGTCAGGAGTCATGATCAATCTTGCGAGCCAACTCTCTCAATCTGTGATGAAACCTGTGTGTGTTTGTATGGGGAAGCATTCTGTCTACACTATACACACTCTAAATACACATGTTTGTGTGTGTGTGTGTGTGTGTGTGTGTGTGTGCAGCCACATTAACACTACCAACAGCTTGGTGTATGACTTGTCAGAAAGAGACAAATGCCTGTGTGAGTAAAAGACTCCCAGGGGTTAGAGGAGGGGGGTTTAGCAGTACCACAACATCGGAAGCCTTTATCGTTGAGTTAAAAGCCATCCCTGAGCCGGAGATTCTCCCCATCAAACCGAGCGCTCCAAACCGTGGCACAGTGAGAGGTTTTAAAACCGGCTCAGAGAGTGATAGAAGGGGTAAATCTTTCCAAATATAAACTGTTTGCATATTGGTGTTATCCAGTGGCTGGTCACAGGTGGCTTTCATCTGATTAGACAGTGGTGATGCATATCAGGAGGTGCAGCCGACCAATTGCACTGTAATTCATCTTCCTCTGATAGGAGGAGGAGGAGGTGGAAAAGGAGTGCAGTGGGACTGAAGTAGGTTGCAAAAGCAGCAGTCCACCCTTTAGCCTCAAAAGATACAGGATCAATGTTCACTTATTTCTTTTTGCATTTGGCAAGAAGGGTAAAATAAAGACGAAAAAGACAGCGTGTGTATTTGTTTGTTTCTGGGTTGTGGGGGGTGTAATAATGCTCAGCGGCGGCCCTCCAGGGTCGGGTGTGCGGATCAGATATCAGACAGCATGCTAAGCTGCAGGGACACCCACAGCAGTGGAACTGTAGACAGCTAATTGACAGGCTGTTGGAGACGAAGCCGGTCCAGATAGCCAGTCACTTTCACGCTCCCACACTCCTCGCTCTCCACCAGGGGGAAGGCGGGTGGCACGGCGAGACGTGCGTGTGAGTGTGTGGGTGGGAGGGTATGCTGTTAAGGGGTGCGTGCAGACCCACAAGGGAGGTGGATGTCACTCTCACAGTTATCTGCACATATAGACGGCACATTTTCACACATACACACAAACATATATATATAAAACTGAGAATGAAAGCCTGTACTGGGGAGTTTTCGCAGGAGTCACAAAGTCAGGACTTGTGTTTTTTGTGGGGATGATCACACTTTTTATCTTTCCACAGATGCTGGAAAACCACACATCCGAGTAAGAGAGACTGATGAAGTGGTGTGACCTTGCGCCTGGGAGTTAGAAATAAAAGTTGTGCATGGCTTCAGGAAAATGTAAAACTTGTTTCGCAAAATAGACGTTAAACCAATCAATCTAGGCATGTCTTTCTCTGCATTTCTGGTACAAACCCTATGGGTAAAATACAAACAACAAAATGCAACTCTCAAATACAAATATAATTAATTTGCTCTTCCTATTTTGAATATAAACAAGCTTTTTCTTAGGCTGTTAACACGTTTTTTTTTCTACTAAAGTATATATTTTTTTCTGATGAACCACACAAGGGCACTTATTGAGATCAACTCATAATAATGTCTCAGATTGATTTACATTAATGTGCTTTAAGATTTCATCCCAGTATGAAGGATAGGATGAGCGAGGGGGGTGAACATCATCTATAGCTAACACTATTAAACTTTCAATTATCTATAAAACACACAATAGGGGCTTCAGTCAGTGTAATGACAGATTGCAGGTGGAGAGCTCTTCAGTGTTGTCCCCGTTAACCCGGGTTTTTATTGCTCACCTCGCATGCCACCCTATAGCTGTTTAGTTATCTCCATGAATATATGCAGAAGGGATCTGTCCTTGCTGAGAGCAAAATCTGATAATGCAGCAGCAAACACAGCAGAGAGTCAGAGCAAACCAATTCAGAGCTCTGTTTAAAAAAAAAAAAAAAAGCCAAAGGGCTCGCTGCTCATCTCTGAGACAGCACAACACAATAGATGAACAATTATTCAGAGTTAGACTGGAAGAAAAATAATCTATTTATTCATGGCTTGTTGAATCAGCTTTATCTTCTGTGATTAATCCGAGTCAATAATGTAATCTTTAATTATAAAGAATGGCCTTATTACCTACGTCAAATAATCACGCCGGTCCACGACGCTGGGGAAGGGGAAAACAAATTTCTCTGCTACGTGATTATGTGTTTTCCTGCCATAAATTAGAGCAGCAACACAATTTTGTTCTGGCCCTGAGACGTGCCATTATTTAAATCTTTTGAACAATGAATGCACAGAAGACAATTAATGATTTTCTGTAATAAACTGATAACTTCAAATGGAGGGGGGAAAAAACTTAGTCACACCCTGGATTTTTGGTGGTTCAAGTATTTTCAAGCACACTGTTCAGACAGTGAGTTTTGCCTAAATTTGCCTTTCAAATGCAATAATAAACTCAATTATGAGCAATTACTTGAAATTCTTTGTGGAATAAAACAAACTGGTAAGCAGAGCACAAAACAAGGCCTGTTTACATAAGAAGCTAAAATGTCAGAAAACATTTCAATTATATTTCATCATGCAATTTTCCCAACGGCCCCACATCTATGTAGCTATTACCAAAATGAAACATCTGGAGCTCACAGGGTGATCAATTGAAAGAAAACACATTACAAGAAGCCGATCCTGAAGGAGGGCCCCATGAGAGGACAAATAATGACCGAGGCACGCGGGAGATGTGGGTTTATACATGTTTGTGTGCAATTAATAGCACACAAACCACCTGTAATAATGGCTTCCTTGCCATAACAAATGAGGTGCAATTTGTAGTAACAAAATACACACTCACGCAAACACGAACAGAGGAGTGAACGCTTGTGACCGAGTTTGCACTCAGCTGCTTTTGCATTCTGCTCTCCAGCCTGGTCCCACAGCTCCCAGTCCTTCCTCCCAATGCACTCCCAGTTTTGTTTCCCACCAGGACTCTGAGTAAGTGATTTGTCATGCGTGGAGGCAGCAAGTAGCCTGTAACAAATCTAACTGACAGCCCCCGAAAATGCAGATCACATAGCCGACAGAGAGGAAACAGCAGCTTTGCGAACTTTCAACAGGATCGTAATCTGTGATGAAGTCACCCACTGTCCAAAGAGAGCTATGGGACGCTTCATAGACTGACACGGGACAGACATTTCCTGGATGTCAGAATTGTCTGCTAATTAATGTACTCAGGGAGGACTGAGTGTCAAAGTGTCAGAGAACATTGCCGTCAAACGTGCTAGAAGCACATTATAAACTTTTAGAGTCATGTTGTTGCTTCAGACTGAATTTCGTCAAAGTTTTCAGCACCCTCGAGGAGTATGACATTTTCTTTTGCCTGATGAAACAACTGAGAAAATTTCTTGGAGGGGGATCCATTCTCATGTCACAGGTAATTTTACGTCTCCATGTGAGGGGCTGCCTTAAAGTCAACAAAGAAAAATAAAAAAATATATGCTGTTCGAGAATGTAAAGCAGTTAAATGTTATTTTTTCTTCAGTGTAATTTGGCACATTAGAGGTAATGTGGTGCCATCTCCATGATAAGACAGAATCTTTAGGTCTCAGGAAGGTGAGCATATCAATGTTCAACACACCCTATTAAGACTTGACACCCACACTTTATCATCACTAAAGCAATTGCATATTCCTATTCCTGCAGGAGAGATGGGGAAATCCATCTCCCGCAAGGACAGTGCCTTTAATAAATAGTGCACAGAACACAGGCACAAACTCTCTCTCTTTCACCTGACCCTCTCTCTCTCTCTCTCTCTCTCTCTCTCTCTCACACACACACACACACACACACGCACACGCACACACACACACACACACACACACACACACACACACACACACACACTTTCACTCTCTCATGGAAATTGTTTCATTCCTTTTAGTCAATCTGGCTAATGCAAAAATCATGTATGTCTGTCTTTAAATATTTAATCTTAACAGCAGCAAGATTGAAATACAACGTTGAAGAAGCATTACTCCTCTCCTACTGAAAGGTACAAGGGCTCAGAGCGAGAGAGAGAGTGAGGAAGAGAGAGAGAGAGAGAAAAAGAGAGAGAGGCAGCTGCTCTGCAATGTGAGGAAGAGAGAAGGGGAGCGACAGCGAGAGATGGAAAAGAGAGGAAGAAGAGACTCGGCTATTTTCGATGACAATTTTGTTGCCATGCACTGTCAGCTACTGGAGTTGGAGGCAGCATTAAAGCACAGTTTGCCTTAGAAAAGTATACAACCACATACGACAGCTCTCCGTTTCTCTCTTTCAGAAGCAGCCTTTGTTCTTTGACATAATAGATTCTGGTACAGGCTGAAACACACGGCTGGAGAGAAGCACTGTTGCTGCTAAGAACTTACTGAAACGAAATACTGTTCAATGACTGAGCCAAAGTCATGAATCTTGCATGCAGAAATGTATCGTGGGAACCACATGGCCCCTGGAGATGAGCACACGCACAAAGAGAATTTCAATTCCTCTTGCCTTTAAGCAGTCGATTTGCTTTCATGCTTATCGGGAGTTTTGTATTAACGAGCCTTGTAAAGTTGTGTTTGTATGATTTTCTAAAAATGTTGCTTTTACTGAACTTGTTCTGTAAAAAAAAAAAAAAAGTGTTGATAAAGCTGATAAATCACTATGAAGCAATGTGATATGACAGGCGTCCGGCAAAGGCAGAACTTTGAGAAACTTTTTCACTCACCACAGAGAAGTCCTCCACTGAACAGTTCTGTCCACTGAAATTGCAGCTCATGAGCATCTCTTCTAACTGGTGTCCTGTCCTGTTGAAGATGTCCTGCATGTCAGGAGCAGGATACATTAAATCAGTAGGTTTGTGTCCATCCTTGTTTTTCGGGGGCAGACCCGTCAAGTTAGCCAGGTGGTAGATGTCGGCATCGGTGAGCGCGGAGAAGCGAAAGCGATTGATGTTGCAGATGGTCACAGCGGGGAAAACCATCTCCGGGGTTGCCTCTTCATTCAGAGCCGTGACATGAGGGTGCTCCAGGTAAGAGATGGCACACTTAGCCGCTTGGTATAGAAACAGCGCCAGTGAAGTCAAAAAGGCAAGAGCCCAGAGAGTCTGCCGGATGCCCAGGCGACCAGAGACAAAGATGTGGTTAATCCCATGAAGAGAGCAGGAGTTAGCAAACCCGGCCAAGTCCTTAGCCGGAGGTGTGCAGCTCTCCTCGATCAGGCTCTCCTTGTCCCCATCCTGCTTGCTTTTCTGCTTCTCATCCTCCTCTGCAAATTTGATTTTGCAAACAAATTCGATAGGCATGGGGGCAGCCAGGTCTGCGTTTTGGTTTTGTTTTTGATGGCAGCTATCAGCCCTGGATCACTTGCCTCCTACTTCCTTGGCTTTTGTCCTCTAAGCAGGAAACAACTCCAGAAAGAAGAGAAAAAGACAGGAGAGAGTTTGTTGCTGCTGCTGCCGCTGCTGCCTCTGCTGTGACTGATAGTGCTGCTGCTGCTCCTGCCGCCACGGCTCCTAGTGACTAGAGCGCTGCTGCTGCTGTGCCGCTACTGCTCTGAACGCTTGTCTCACTACTTGATCAGCTCACACAGTCTCGCTTATCAGCAGTAATACAGCTGTCAAATAAAAAAAAAAAAACACCCTTGCACACTGCCTCAGACCCACAGATGAAAATGCAGCATTTTCAGTCGGACTAAAATAGGCACTGGGTACTTAATAATTCATGAGAAGGTAACATTGTGATTATTTCCTCCTCACTGGCGCGAGTCGCAACTTCCCCCGGTCATCCCAGCGTTTCCCGCAGACAGCCCCCCTCCTGCCTAATCCACTTGTTTGGACGGCGCTTTCACTTCTTGACCCAAATAAAGTTGGTGTCAAAGGTTGTTCTGCCAAACATCCGGTGTTTGATGCGCATCGCAGGGGGTCAGCGCTTTTTAATGCCACCCCTTAAAAGGTCTCTAGAGAATGCCTAATTGAAACAATAATGAGGAGTGCGAGAAGTGGAATTGAGCACAAGCGACTCCTGGCAATCAATCTTGTCTTTGCAACAAAAAAGTAAAAGACTATTGATCGAGAGAACGTGTCTGTCAGAGATTAAGAGAGGCAGTACAACGGTGTTTTCTTATCAGGAACTAATGGAAGCATCACAAGACTCCTGCACGAATTTGAATTAGTGAATGCCTCCTGATCTGGACCCCGATGCTGCTAAAGATGTTGAAATAAAGTATTGATCTGCCTCGGTCCCTATCCTTTACAGTGTGTGTCTCAGTGCTGTTAATGGCCCTTTTCCAAGTTGCCAAACAAAATTATGCAAATGCGAGGCAGAAAAGTGAGAGCCCTAATGCATGTTATTCCCCTTTAAATGGAATTAGTCATGCGGGTCACATTCGCATCACAAGGGGCTGGGACCTCCAGAGAAAAGGCATATTTAAAAGTGAATTCAACCGCTACAAACACACGTGTCAAGTCAAGTCCGAGAGAACATCAGAAATGCAAGGTTACTCAAAACTGCAGAACAAATAAGGGTACAAAAGAAATCTGCTTTTTCCTACCCTCCCAACCAATTCTCCTGATGATGTTGACATGTGAAACACCACAATTTTTGCTGTAAATAAAGGACAATTTATGGCATAATTAAACACTAAATGTTAAGAATAATTAAAATTGTTTAATCTCTTTCACTGGTTAAAAAACAGCATTTCCTTTAGGGACAAAGCATAAAAACAAAAAACTCCTAACTGCCTTTTCTTTCTTTTATTTATTTTTTGTCATTGCCTCAAACTTTTGCTTTTTATATATATTTTTTTTTTATTAGGATTGTCTTTTGATGGTGCGTTCTTCTGCTAGATAAACAGATATCTAGGATATTTTCTTTACTTGACAGAAGTGAAGCGTCCATGGCATAGCTATGCCTCTGGCAGGCACTGAGGTCTGCTAACCACAGAGTGTTTTATGTAGTCACTCCCAGAGGATGCTGGGCTTATTTACAGTCTCACAGAGGAAATGAAAGCTCACAGTCCACGCCATGACTAAATACCAAATGTGAAGAAAAAACACGCAGGCACATCTGGCACATGAAAACCATTCAAGGAGTGCATGGCATTACGTTTGTCAGAGCCAATAACTCTCCAAACCCCCGGCCTGTTTTCTGTTTGATGCCCTAAAAATGAGATACAATGGATTAAACATCGCTGACCTTCAAGTTGTTTTTCACACTGCCAATAATATCTCATTTTGTAGCAACATTTACGTTAGAAAAACATAAGCAAAGGCTATTGTAAAGGCTTCAAGGTCACAACCATGAATTGTATGAATTAAAACTTTATGCAGTTTATGAATGATATGAACTGAATGTTTTTTTCCTTTTTAAATACAAAGATGCTCTGTAAAAGAAAATGTTGCTAAGTAGGCTTGAGGAGGTTTAAAATAGGTCTGTTTTTTGAGAAGTAAAAGTAAGAGAAAGAACTGATAGATGTGAATGGATGATGTCCTCCTTGAGAGAAGAGGGAGACAGTTTTACATCTCGTCCAAAAGCTCCATCTATTGGACGTTACTGTGGTCAGTTGTTGCTTTGATGCAAACTGCAGTGTGGCAATTGAATGGACATTTAGCAAATGGTCCAAAAATGAAAGCGGATGTTTTAGGTCTGCCCCTATCATAATCAAAAGGAATTATGTATCATTAATCTCGCTGATTTGTAGATACTTTCCCAAATGAAATTAAACACATTTTAAACCTGAATCTAAGAAATGTAGTTATTGAGTAAAAGACTACAGGGTAGAATGGGAAAAAAGATGGAGACTTCAGTGCTTAACATTTTAAGACATTTGACGATTAAGAGCTACTGAGCCCTTCAAACTCTGTCCTGACAGCTGCATCCAAAAGTAAACCCCCTGAAACTGCGACTGTTCTAGGTCCAGGAACCAAAAGTTGCATTGGAAAAAGGCTATTATGCTCGTTTCCCACCAATAAGTTTCTGTTTTCAACAGGGCTATACAAGAGAGAGTGCAGTACTGTACATGCTGAAATATTAATCAAAATCAATACAGCATTTTATTTTCCCCCCATTGGTAAGCAAAAGTCATTTATAGTAGTCAGGGCAGAACTTTTTAAAGGGAAGTGTGTGCTTGCTCGGTTGAAAGACAATTTTATGGCATCTCATGGAATTAAAATCCCCAATTAAACCGTTCTAATATTGAGACCAGTCTCTTAGCGATGGGTAGGAGTTACACATCATAGTGAATCTTTAGTGTTAACCCTGGAGCTTTTACCTGCAGGAACAGTCAGAAGTAAATGTTGGCATTATATCTTTCTGCAGACCATGAATACATTACATTTGCTCATTTCATATTTATCATATCAAGGTTTTCAAAGTGATGTAATATATGACCTGATGTTTTCATCATGTAGCATAGGGGATGGTGGGTAGTGTGTCACCTTTGTGAGACAATAGCAAAGCTGCAGACAGCTGCAAACCAATGTTTAAGACCAGCAAAACAAAACCGATCGTGTTTTAACTAATCACTGCGGTTTCCAGCGCATTTATAGGCTCAAACATGGATATTTTGTAGTGTGTTGTTGGGCTCCAAATGCAACACTTCAATGTGTTTACAGCAGTGTTTTAGGGTTCAAACATGGGAGTATTGTGGCGACCTGTCAGAGCATTTTCAGCTGCTTTTCAGACTACAAATGTGGGTGAAATGTTGCGACTCAGTGTTTGAAGTGGATTTTTAGGCTCCAAACATGGTTGTTTTCAGCGACCTGTTTGAATGTTTACAGCAGCTTTTTTTTTCCAGCACAGGTATTTACTAGAAAGTATTTTAAGCTGTATTTTGGTCTTTAAATGTGGGCGTTTGTGGCGACCTGTCTATTTTTCCAGTGGATCTTCTGCTCCAAACGTAGGTGTTTTGTAGGGATCCATCTGTGTGTTTCCATCTGCTTTTTACGCTCCAGACATGGGTGTTTTGTGGTGCTCTTTCAGAGATTTTCTCGGGGCTTTTTAGGCTTCAAACATGGGAGTTTTGTAGCAACCTGTTCATGTGTTTTCAGATCCTTTTTAGGCTACAAATGTGGGTGTTATGTAGTGACCTGTAAGTGTTTTCAGTGACTTTTTAGGTTTAGACTTTTGACTTTTAGGGTAGATGGCAACTAGCAACCTGTTGGTGTGTTCACATGGGTGTTTTGTAGCCTTTGTACAGTGATTTTCCAGAGGCTTTTTAGGCTCAAAACGTGAGAGATTTGTAGTGATCAGTCAGTGGGGATAATGCCATAAAAAGCAAACGTTTTTACAGAGACACTGCTGCTTTTTCTGCTGGAATTATGCACCCAAAAACTGTATATTTTAAGCCAAAACTTAATCTTTTCCTAACCATATCCAGGTGGTTCTTGTGCCTAAACCAAACCACATATTAACTACAGCGCTGTTGAATGGTAAGGTTTCAGCGTGTTTGCTACATCATAACACACAAATATAATGCATCCACAATTTGAGGAAACGTACATTCCCAACATTTTTTCTCGTGACTGGGTTAGCAGGAATCTGTGCCTTCGAGAGGCAGCTCAAGCTGAGCTACAGCGTCAGCCAGGAAATCTGCTTTGCACAAGAACCCTCAAGACTAATTAGCCACACACCTGTATGTGAGCTTGTGTGAATAAAAAGTTATAAGAGAAACATGCAAAATAACTGCAAGAAAAGTATTACCTTGGTATTTGAACAATGTAGTACCTAGACATAATGATGTGTACACAGTGTTTAAACTGAATTGAATTAAGGGAGAAACTTTAAATTAGGAAAGGAAAATAGATTCAGCCTTCAGTTTCTCTATGAGTGACAGTCTGACAGTGCTTTCCAAATCTATCAATTAAGAGTCAAAACTCTATTTCCTGAGGCTAAGATTTCTACATTAGGAGAGAAAGGAGGCTTGTGGTAACATCTTGATGTATGTCTGTGACTGTGAAAGCTGAAGTACTGAGAGCAGTTTGCATATTTTCTAGTCTTAAAAAAACACAGCTTCTCACTCTACAAGCGAGCACACTGATTATCAAAGTCAAAAGTCTTGCTAGCAACCTCTGGAAACTACATTATTCTTTAAGGCATGATAAATAATCTTGAATTAGTTGAACATTAAACAAATAATCTTAACTCAAGGTTTGCTAAATAGCTTTAAAGGGACAGTTCACCCCAAAATCAAAAAAGCATATTCTTTCCTTTTAACTTTAGTGCTATTAATCGGTTTAGATCAACTGAGGGGCCTGATCAATATGAGATGGAAATGATAACATAAACGTGCCATGAGAATTTCAGAATAGAAGCATATCTTAAAAATGACTTTATGTATTGTTTTGTCACTTTGCATTGATGACACTGGGTCAATATGTTGATCCAGATGGATGTATCACTACTAATTGGAAGTTTGGCGGTTTGATCTCTAGTCTGCAGGTCAAAGTATCCTTGGGCAAGAAACTGAACTCCAAATTGCTCCAGATGGCTGTTACACTTGTAGTGTGAGTGCGTGTGAATGTTCAGGTGAGCAGGTGGCGCCTTGGACGTTAGGCACAGTCACCAGTGTATGAATGTGTGTGAATGAGTGAATGTGACGTGTAAAAGCACTTTGAGTGGTGGAAAAAAGGGGCGCTATGCAAATGCCAGTCCATTTACCTTTTTTTCTAAATTTTGAAACTTTCAGCTCACAAGCAGAATGTGATTTAAAGAGATGGCCAACATCTCTACGGCTGATATCCAAATTTAAATGTTATCTGAACATGCTCCATCTGCTGAGGAACACTGTGACGTGCAGTTAAAGACCATGAATTTGATTAACTAGACATACCACCAAATTTTGTTAACAGGTAAGGATTTAATGTTCAGTAAGATTAAATGTAAATTTGGAGGTAAAAAGGGGAGTGAGTTTACAGTGTTGGGCAAGAAGAAAAACCACAAATGATGAAAAAGTGCAGGCCTAAAGTGCATAATCTTGACAGCGTTCCTCAGATGAAAATTTCTTTAATCATCCTTAAAAATGTGTATGCTGCTGAAGGCAGTTTTGTACATTTAGTGGATCATCAATTAAACACAGTAATTTAGTTGTAGATAAAACACTGTCATTAACATCAAAGAGATATTGGAATGCAGCTTTTACTGGACAAAGAATTTAGTGATGATGTGCTGGTTGCATGTTTGCTCTGAAATGTCTTATGTTACTGCAATGTGATAAAATGCTGCAAAAATATCCAGACAGGATGAAATTTAAGCTGCGATCAAGATTTACTTTCAACTTTGAGAAAGTTTTGCAAATGGCATTCAAAAAGCTGCTGGCAGATATATTTTCAATTGGCTGAACACTGTAGTTCTTTGAATGTGGATAAAAAATGGAATTCAAACTGTCAGCAGCCAATTATTTGTTAATTAATGGATTTTATTGACTGGTTTATATATTTTTTTTTAGTGCTCTGAATTAAAGCAAGAAAATGCATTTCACACACTAACAGTGATGTAACATTGCAGTATTAACATACATTGGAATTGTGATTTTCTATATTAGGGCTTTCTTTCAATCTCTTTTCAATGAAACTGTACACTGATAATTTGACATACACTCCCCATAGATTTGGTACACAACACAGTACAACTTTTAGCCTTGCATGTGTGTAATTTCTATTTGACAGGTATAAATGTGTTGATAACAAATAATGAAGACTCAACAGAGGCTGCTGCCACCTCAGCAGTAACACGGGCAGGTATCTGTGGTCAACAGAGAACCTGGCTCTGTAGAACCGGCAGGGGAAAATGTCATATTTACATAAAAGCCACAAAATATTGTATTTCTTGTTTTTCTCCATGTTTTATATTTGACGAAACAGAATTGTGGAGGCTGCAGAGAACACGCTGATATTTGCTCTTTACTTTCCTTGAGCTAACATCAGAGATCTTGGCTCAGTGAGAGGGAACTTTAGATTGAACTATTGCAATCTAATGAGAAAATGTACTGAAGGGTACTTGAGTGAATTAAGTCACTGATGTCTGTGTTCACAAAGTCTTTTATTGTAGTGCTTTCCTTTTTTGCATTTCTATCCGATAACTAGAGCCCACTTCTGCGAATTACACGATTAAAATATACTCTGTTTTATTCATATTTTCTCCCATGACTAAAATGAATGTAATATTTTAAAGGGGACCTGTTATGCTCATTTTCAGGTGTCATACCTGTATGTTGAGTTAGACTTGGGCGGCTACTATTCTATTCATTCCTTTCTGCAATTTCAACTGTGTATATGATGGCAGAAATGGGATCTGAAAAACTGTGAGAAAGTAACAACATCTGCAACCAGTATTACATATTTTCCTAAAAGCTACATGTAGCTACATGTAGCAGTGTATATACTATTAACATTTGCAATACCGTGCCTAGGGCAGATGACCATATGAGGAAATTTGTCACAAGCTGATGTCAGCTTGTAGCCAAAGCAGTAAAAAAAAACAGTTGAAACAGGTCATTCAGAACAGTCTGAAGCCTTTTTGCTCACAGGGATTACTTTACCATACTTCTACCTAATATTTTTTAAAATTTGGCCATACTTTAAAATAAACATGCGACATTATAACTTATGACAGTAAATAAGAAAAAGTATAATAGGTCCCCTTTAACTTAAATCAAAGTCATAGCTTTTGCTTAGCTGCTTCTGGTGGAGTTTTGTACACTGAAGTCTATTCAGGATAATTATGTTATGATGGAAATATCTGCAATTTCTGAGCTGCAGTCGCTTGAGCTGAAAGCAAAGTAAATTTTTATCTTGTTCACAGGAAATTTATGCACACCAAGAGGTGCATAAATAAGCCATGACAAAGAGCGCTGCACATGCAAAAAGTCATTGTCATCACCATGTAAGCTGTAAATTGAATTCACAGGGGATGGCATCCATGCCCCCTAAAACCAATTTATAATATTAGGCCTCTCCAATCTGCACGTGTGAAATGGTAGTGCCCTACCAACACCCTCCCACTGCTCTCATCGCTCTGTTTGAAGGTCATATCTGAACCTAATCACTAAAAGATCTGACTTTCAGTGATGACAGCCGATCTCAATGCAAAACTGCCAGTTACATTTCAAAGGATCATATTCTGACAGGTTGACAAGTCATGTCACAGTCAGGTTGCGCAAATCATGGTATATGCAACTACTTCACTGCCCCTTTCATATGTAAATATTTGCTTTTTCTCCATGCTTGTTCTAGTTTGTCATCACAAACTGAGCACGGCCCCCAAAATTTCACACACAGCTGCCAAAATTATTGTTCCCCCGATCTCTCGCTCTGCTAATTTGTTTAAACTCACCTCCTGTGCCCAGACATGGGGGAGCATAACACACTCTGACCACCCGCTCTGCTGCCGCTTCACTGTTCTTCCCTTTAGCTGATAGTTCAAGACAATAAGGAGGGCTAGCTCCACTGAACATACCCAAAATCACTCATCGACCTATATATCAGGGTACCTTATGTCCGCTTTAGTGTGCATTAGTTGTGTGCACGTGGTGTTGGTGTGTACACTGTGTACTCTGTGTACTGCTGCGCCTTATCTATCTATTTATACACTACAATAATTGGAAGTAGTTTGTGTGCAACTGTGTGCAAATTTAATATACATGGCCTCTATTATAAATGAATATTAAATGTTTGAAATAAAATTAACATTTAATTTATATGGCAGGACCATGACGGCCACAAAGTGATTTTATTTTGCGATCAGCGCTGCTTGGCTGCTTTCCCCTCACTGCAGATGGTTAGTGAACACCATGGCTTGCTATTCTAGTCATGGGACTGTCACAGCACACTGTATACTTTGTGCACAGCCTAATAGCATATAAGTACCAATGTCCTATTCTGTAAGAGACAAGATAATTAAAAGCACTCTTTGAAATGATTTAGTTTAGGAAATAACATATTCAGTGATTATTCATCTATGAAACACAACAACAATTTAAAACAGGTTTAGTGGTACTGTGAAAACATAAAAGAAACTGTGGCAGAGAGCAATGCATGACACTTACTTTACTTACAAAATGCCAGTATTTACAGTGATTAACAGGCCTAAAGTAGATCTACTTCTCGGCGACATAGCTGATTAGGGTTCACCACCGTTTTAAAAAAAAACCCAACATAAGAGAATGGGGATCCAAAGATCTAATTCTGTCAGTGCGTACCCACCAAACCAAATGAAATCGCGTCGCGCCGGACGCTCCAGTTTTGACGCTCGTACAAAAACCCCAAAATGGGACTCGACGCGCGACGAAATCGCGCCGCGCGTTGAGCCCGCCCAAACAACAACATTTCTTCCGCCATTTCATTCTCTCGTTGACCATGCCTGAGATAACCACGATCGCCCCTGCACTGCACCTGCTCTGGAGAAGTTCCCAGCGTCGTCTGCGGGCTAGGCGCCGACGTCGGTTCTGGGTGCATGCTACCCTACGGAGGCGGCGTGAGCTCGGCGAGTTCCACCGTCTCCTGCAACAAGGGACAGGAACTGTCGTACAGCTCTGGGTGAGCGGTGACAGCGACGATAAGCTGCTCCTCCATTGTTTCTGGCGGTTTTATTAGATTTTGCGAGGGAACGCCAGGACGTCCATACGTCAGCACGTCGATGACGATCTCAATGCTGATAGGCTGTCGCGGCGCGTCTTCACGTGACGACGCCGCAAAAGTTCAATTATTTCAACTCGAGCGTTGGACGCGACGCGAATTTCGCGTCCAACGCGACGCGAATTTCGCGTCCAACGCAACGTGAATTTCGCGTCCAACGCGTCCAACGCGTCCAACGCGCCGCGCAATCGTGTCCATCGCGTCGCCCGGCAAAATGAGGCGTCAAATCGCGTCTTTGCATTGACTTTGTATGTAATCTTGAGGCGCGATCATTTTTAATCGCGTTTGGTGGGTACGCACCGTAATAGTCAATAAGTAGCAAGCTGAAAAATGAAGCCAATGTGGAAGTGCCAAAAACTGCAGTTCCTCAAATGGCCACTTGAGGCTGGCTCCAAAACAGTGTAAATCTGCACCCATGGAAAACCTAACTTTACAGCAGAAATAAATGTTTACAGACTGGGAAAAAAATGTTTTGGCCCTTAGCTAATTTCCCCATTACATTTTATTTGGGCCCAAAGACATGTATATTTAAGGGCTGGGCTGCATGAGTGAAAGGCTGTCTGCCAGCCATCACTACAGTCTGTGAGTCAGATCTGCCCTTTGCTCCTCCACAGCTTCAGCCTTTTGCCTAAATATAGTCACTTCCCGCTCCAAAAAATCAAGATGGCAAAAGCATAAATGCCAAACTCGAGGCCTTAATACGGGAATCAAAAAGCCATATAATGATGTCAAGGTAGCTATGTTCATTATTTTTACAGACTACGGTACCAATTCAATCTCTTAGATCAAGGTCCTACAGTATAATCTTATCAAATGGGGGTCTGTGCTGTAATGTGTATCAATTTTAAGGGTCATTGACAAGAAAAAGTTTGAGAACTACAAGATGGCAACAGATGAAATGTTAAACTCAAGGCTTCAATATGGAAGCCAACAAAGCAATTAGGAACATCACGGAAACTATGTCCATTATTTCTGCAGTCTGTGGTCAGTAGTAGAGGTACACTTCTCATTCTGGGAATGCAGTTTACCTTAATGTGTTCATCAGTGAGTGATCATGACAGTCACAACATGCAAGAGCCTTGATGGGTAAGGTGGAGTGTATGTGGACAACATTAGAGTAAGAGAAAATGAAAAGACAAAGGCCCTTGAGGATGCATTACAGAACAGAAAAAAAAGAATAAGAGAAGATATAAGTTACTTATTTGGGGTAATTTCCCAATAGCGTTTGCTCTAATATAATATCCTTTTGAGGGGGGGGTCTTGGGGTGCTGAATGTACCAGGTCTGGGATGTATGAAATAAAAATAAAGTCCAGTCCTTAAACGAACACAAAACTTTGTTTATATCAAACCAAAATGTCCCGGTGAAATGACATGACTACAAACTAGGCGAGACAGAATGATCAAAGGCCACACAGTCTAAACGTTTGGTCATTTGTGATTCTGGATTAGGCTGAGACTACTGTGAAACTACAGAGGGAAATTGGAGGCATTCACTCACCACTTCATTGCAAATTCAGAACACTTGAGTTTTACAGTAGCTTTCATCACTATGAAAATGCTGAAATGACTGGTGTAGCTCGCTAGGTATCATATCAGCTTGCATTAATGCTGAGATTGGACATGGTGTGGTTCAGTAGCTTAGTTCAGCCTTTGCGAGCACAAATTCTGCTAGCATGTTATAATAGTAGATGAAAGTCAGAGGTTCCACTGCCCAATGAGTGCTCTCATTATTAAGGTTGTACTATCTTCTGAGAGACCATATGGGTACTCATTTTTCTGTATATGTAAGAACACACTGCCCAAAGGGAAGAGGAAAATATGGGAAGCTTGTGCAGTGGACTGAGGAATTGCCATGCTTTGCACATGAGCGCAAAGAGCAGGGTTCAGTGATTTTTTTATAGCCCCAAGGATCACTTCTCTTCAAGTCCTCACACAGCATGGCACTTTCTACGGCAGTGCAACATATTACTCATATACTCATACATATTCTCAATGTTTATATGCAAAACAGAGAAAATAGTTAAACAATTAACGTGACCACTGTGTCACTTGCTGGAGGCAAAAGAATTGTGTATAGAGGTATGCCATAACCTCTGAGAACATGAAGAAGGATGAACTTGGTGTTAACTTTTATTCCTGTCACCTGATAAATGTTGATTTCAACAGAATGACTTGCAAGCTACGCTCCCACGAGAACAAAAGAGGTGGCAATACATGTAAAGTTATTGATCCAAACTCTGAATTAAAAAAAGTTGGCTGTTGACAAAGGGCACCCAATAATCGACTTGCAAAATAGCAGGGAACTGCCTTTATAGCTGAAGGTCACAGCTGCAAAGCAGGTAACTGAGGCGAGCCTTTGCTTCCTCCTTCTAAAGTGCATTTTTTAGTTCTCTAAACTGACCCCTGCATGAAAAATAAAAGAAATTCCCTCTTGCCCATAAGCAAGTGGAACAAAAGCTAAATGTCACCAGTTGAATCTTTTCTGACCAAAAAACCATTCATGTGAAACATCTACAGTATATGTAGTTTATAATAAATAATAAATGAGCTTACTTTCTTACAGCCTCCTAATAAAAAACACACTCACTTCTCTTTTCAGAGTGAGTTCATGGTGTCATTCTAACAGACTGTTAGAAACCTACAGAGCGATACCACACAGAGAATAACTACAACGTAGTTTTTTTTAGTCTTGCAGAAAGTAATAACCGAAGTTAAATAAAATTTAAAAAGCAGGTTATGACAAACATGACATGGTTTCTATCCAAATGCAGGACAAATGGTATCACATTTTCAGAAAATACATGAGAAAATGCAAATGGATGCATTTTTCCGTACCCTACTGTTATGCAAATTTTGGGAGTAGGTTCTATCACTTCTAAAGCTTACTAATTCACATATGTATCTATATATATATCTCATGTATTGAATCCAGCCATTAATAGAAAACTGAAAATATAAATTAGTGTTTTTTTTGTAGGATTTATGTGCTGTAAATATTTTGTGGCCACAAGCAATGATTGCATAGACTTGTGGCCACAGTGAGGTCACCAGGTTTGGCATCATTGTGCCTGTTTAAAGCTCAGGGACCAAAGAGCAAAGACAAAGAGCACTGTAGTTACTGACACTAACACATGCAACAACTGTTGATAATCAAGAAATTGTTGCAGCACTCCTCCTAAATGATCCACACATGATCAATTAACATTTATGTTTGTGTACAGGTTTTAAAATGAGATATAATGTCCTAATTGCAGTTTTAGAGATGTGGGAAGGCAGATTTTCTATCTTTTTGGTCGTTAAGCAAGCTGTTTCCCCCTGCCTCCAATCTTTGTGCTAAGCTATAACTGCATCCTCTGTACTCCCTCTCTTAATGCACAAAAATTAGAGTGGCATCATCTCAAGCAAGTAAATACATGCCAGAATGCTGAACTTTCCCTTTCAGAATCTGAAACACTTTATCCCCGGGGGAAATTGTGATACATTACAATCACTCTGATGTAAAGCATTGAAAATGATGAGAAAGTAAAAATAATAATTATGAAAATAAAAAGCATGTACAAATATAAAAATAAAAATATATGCATTATGGTGCAATGTTAACACTCGCAAAAATATAACATGTATATTAAGCTTAACATGTGAAGTGTGTAAAAATATATTAGTATGTGCATTATGCTACCTTGCAATGTATAAAACTGATGTAAATGTAGATATATATATATATATATATATATATATATATATATATATATATATATATATATATATAAATATATAAATAAATATATATATTCAAATTATTAAATTATATTAAATAATTTGGATTTATTTAATATTCTGGTATACTTGCACAGCACTCATCCTACTGCACACAATTCACAATGTTTTGTGCATTTTAAATGTGATAATTTCTCCTCTGGACACTTACTGTCTTAAGAGAATGGCACTGTGTGACAGACGACAGTGGAAAGCTGACGTGTGCAGATCTTTGCTGCCTTTGCATTTGCAATGCAGAACTGTCCAGCAATTATTGTTAAAGGTGCTTTGTAGAGGAGCATGTGATTACAGTGAACTGATGAGGCTACACCATTATCATCATCTACCTGTTAGCATTTGATATCTTGATGCTGAGCAGGGGGCCTGATTCCTGGGCAGATGCTGACTTGTTATTCTGCTCACAGCCTGTCATTGCAGGACAGATGGGACAGGGGGACAGGATGGGAAGCCTGGGAGGAACCACTGACCCTCTTCCCCTCCCCATCAGCTGTACCAACAACATGCCACACGCATCATGGGCCTGACCCTCCTCTACTCTGACAGAAGCTCACCTGCCCTCAAGCCCCTCAGAACAACAAGGCGCGCTCCCCTGCCAGCTGTGTCTAACAGCCTGCACCACTGCACTGCTGAAGCCCGAACAAATTCTCCGCTAGCCTCTGGGAGACTTCTCGTTCATTAGGGCTGTGACATTTAATAAACAATGGCATAAATAAATATTGTTGGAAATTTTTTCAAGAGACTAATGGGGGGATTTTTTTTAAAGTTTTGAGCACAGGAGAAGCAATCATAAATGCCAGGTAGGGAGATAATCCTTGTAGGCAAAATCCTTTTAGGGTGCCTTTTAAGAGTTACTATTCTAGATGTCTATCTGATTCAGCAGTGGCTAAATTTAAGAAACTGATTCCTTCTGCATTGACATCATTACCATGTCTTACAGCGACTGAGAATACTCCTACTAACTTAAGTCATTCTCAAATTGACAATCTCGTTGATAATGCTACTGGCTCACTGCGATCAGCTCTCGACTCTGTTGCACCCTTCAAGAATAAAATAATGAAACAAAGAAAACTAGCTCCTTGGTTTAACCTTCATATCCACAAATTGAAACAAACATCGCGAAAATTTGAAAGGCACTGGCGTTCAACCAACCTGGAAGAGTCCCATTTAGTCTGGCTGGACAGTCTTAAAGTGTATAAGAAGGCCCTCCGCCATGCCAGGGCAAACTATTACTCATCATTAATTGAGGAAAACAGAAACAATCCTAGGTTTCTTTTCAATACTGTAGCCAGGTTGACTCAGAGTCACAGCTCTATAGAGCCTTGTATTCCTTCGGCCCTAAGCAGTGACTACTTTATGACTTTCTTTAATGATAAAATTATAACTATTCGAGATAAAATCCATCGCCTCTTGCCCTTATCTGACTTGGCCCTGGACACAGATAGCCTGGATATGGCAGCAAGGCCTGAAATTTATTTGGACCGTTTCTCTCCCATTGACCTTCATCGACTCTACACTCTGATTTCTGCATCTAAGCCATCAACATGCCTGCTAGACCCCAACTAAGCTCCTTAAGGAAGCTTTGCCCTTATTAGACAACTTTTTATTAGATATAATCAATGCGTCTTTATTAACGGGCTATGTACCACAGTCCTTTAAAGTAGCGGTCATTAAAGCTCTTCTAAAGAAGCCCACTCTTGATCCTGAGATTTTAGCTAACTATAGACCGATATCAAATCTCGCCTTTATTTCTAAAATCCTTGAGAGAGTGGTTGCTCATCAACTCTGTGACTTTCTCCAAGATAACAGTTTATTCGAGGACTTTCAGTCAGGCTTCAGAGTTCATCATAATACAGAGACAGCACTTGCAAAAATTAACAGTGACTTATTTATCGCTTCTGACACAGGTCTGGTCTCTGTTTTAATCCTATTAGATCTCAATGCCGCATTTGACACCATTGACCATCAAATCTTACTGCACAGACTGGAAAACTTAATTGGCCTTAAAGGAACGTCACTAGCCTGGTTTAAGTCGTACTTTTCAGATCGTTCCCAATTTGTTCACATCAACAATCAACCCTCCGCACATACTAAGGTCTGCTTTGGAGTGCCACAGGGTTCGGTGCTTGGACCAATCCTTTTTACTTTATATATGCTCCCTCTAGGCAACATAATTAGTAAACACTCTATAAATTTCCATTGTTATGCTGACGATACACAATTATATCTATCTATGAAACCAGATGAAACTGATCAGCTATCTAGACTTCAAACATGTCTTAAGGATGTAAAAGCCTGGATGAGCTGTAATTTCCTGATGTTGAATTCAGACAGAATTGAAGAATTGTTCTTGGCCCCAAACACCTCCTTTTCCAACACTGTAATTTCTCTAGATGGCATTACCTTGGCCTCTAGCACAACTGTACGGAACCTCGGAGTATTTGATCGAGATTTATCTTTTGCCTCCCATATAAAACAAACTTCAAGGACGGCTTTCTTTCACTTGCCTAACATCGCAAAAATTAGACATATCCTATCCCAAACAGATGCTGAAAAATTAGTACATGCATTTGTCACCTCTAGGCTGGATTACTGTAACTCTTATGTAATAACTGTAACTATTATTTGGTTGCCCCAACAAATCTCTTAGGTCTCTCCAACTGGTGCAGAACGCTGCTGCTCGTGTTTTAACGGGAAGTAAGAAAAGGGATCATATTTCTCCTGTTTTAGCTTCTCTGCACTGGCTCCCTGTGAAATCCAGGATTGAATTTAAAATCCTCCTCTTTACTTACAAAGCTCTAAATGGTCAGGCTCCATCCTATCTGTCGCAGCTCATAGCTCCTTACCAACCCTCAAGATCACTGCGCTCTGAAAATGCAGGGTTACTTGTGGTTCCCAAAGTTTCCAAAAGTAGGATAGGAACCAGAGCCTTCAGCTACCACGCTCCTCTCCTATGGAACCATCTTCCAGTTTCGGTCAGGGAGGCAGACACTGTTTCAACTTTTAAGGGTAGACTTAAGACCTTCCTCTTTGATAAAACTTATAATTAGGGCTAGCTCAGGTTGCCTGGACCAGCCCATAGTTAGGCTGACATAGGTTTAACCTGCCGGGGGACTTCCTCTGATACGCTGAGCTCCTTTCCTTCTCTCAATGCCGCCATCAGAAAATCATGCATGTCTGTTTACTGCATTGCCATTTGCAAGCTTAGCTTAGCCTCAGTAGTTTAGCTTAGCCTTACATCTGTAATAGCCATGTGGTACTGTCACTACCTGGGGCTACCTGTTGAACTGCACTATGCTAATCCTGTTGCCTCTCGGGAGCATTCCTGCTCCCTTGTTTCCTAGTTTTCCCGGATCCTGGCTGTAACCTTGCCTGTGCCTGACCGTGGTGATAGCTGTGCTGATGCTGCGACCCTGCCTTTGGTTGTGCTCATGCTGTGGCTGTACTGATACTGTGCCCCCCACTCGCCCTGATCATGGTCTGGTCCTGGTTGCGCTGATGCTTTGATATTGCCTTTGGACACCTCCCTATCAACATGTGCATGAGACTCTTATCATCACCCTCAACATCATCATAGAGTGCAATTAATGATTTCACACCTACCATTATTGTAATATGACATGCGTCTGTTTCTACTATTGCTGTGCCTCTCTCAACTTCTCTCCCCCTCTCCTCCCCTCTCTTTCTCTTTCCTTTTTGCCATGATTGTATTTCATTTGTTATTTACATTTATTGCACGTCTGTCCGTCCTGGAAGAGGGATCCCTCATCATCCTCTACCGCTCTTCCTGAGGTTTCTTCCCTTTTTTTTCCCCGTTACAGGGGTCCTTTTTCGGGAGTTTTTCCTTGGGTGATGTGAGGGTCTAAGGGCAGAGGGATGTCGTAAACTGTACAGCCCACTGAGGCAAACCATGTTTTGTGATAATGGGCTCTATAAATAAAATTGACTTGACTTGACTTGACTTTTAACATCTGGCCAGGGGCAGAAGAAGAATTCTAAGTTGTATGCTAATCATTTATTTTAAGTGCCTAGTATATAAAGTTAAAGGAGCAATGTGTAAGATGTGTCCAGCTCTTGCTTTAGTTTCAAACATTCAAAAAATGAACTTGTATTGTCAACAGAATGTGAAGAATTAACGGTTTTGACATCATGTCAAAGATGCGATATTAATGAGAAATTAACTGAAATGATCATGCTAACCAGCATGCCCCGACCGGAATTGTCACTTGTACCTAAAGAGTTGATAGTCAGTCACTGCAGCGTCTAGTCTGCCCTTATGAGTGGACAATGCCTAGATTTAGTTTTTGTTTTGAGATACCTACAGTCTCTCCTGACATCAAGTTTTTAAATGCATTTGATGCTTCTGTAACTGAAAATCAGACAAAATATGTCCAGTGCCAAAGAGAATTGGAAAGCTGAAAAACAAACCAAACCAAAAAAAATTCCAAATGGAATCGATTTATGGTTTTGATACAGCTACTGTCTTGCTACTACAGTTTTGCCAAAATTGTCACATGAAGATTAGAAAATTGCAACATTATTTTGGGGTTACAGCTGTATTTGTGATACTGTATACTTTAGTATGAAAATTGATGCTCATCGTACATTTGCTTATTTATAATTTTCGACACTTTCTCATCCCAAGTTATCCCGCGTTGCTGTTTTGTCATTGGGCTTTCACATCAACATATGACATGCATCTGCTGTTAATGTTCCTGGATGCAGCTTCCAATGCTGGGATGTCAACAAAGGCACATGGTTAGGTTTAGAAAAGAACATGGTTTGGCTCTACACTTATACAGGAAAGTCTGGGGTTTGTTGGACACATCCACCATGCCTTCTGCCAACCAAATAGGGACTTTCAAGATCCTTATATTACGTTGTTACCAGCAGCTTCTTGAACTGATGCTGTCCAGCAGCGTATTATACCGCTGCGACAGGTGCTATCCGGCCACATTATGAACTGACACCGCCTGTGTGCGTTTTGTACTGCAGCAACAGGTGCTGTCCTGCCACTGGCGGCATTTCATAACACTACAAAATATTGCATTTAGTGTCAATATCTGATGCCAAAATCACTGATGAAGCAGAGGTACCTGACGACTTCAGAATGAGAATGGGCTAGATTTTGCCACCCAAAAAAAAAACTGGATGGAGAAACTCACCAGCATGTGTGCATCTCCTTTTCTTCTCCACTGCTGACTACTTCCATTAAAAAAAGTGTCAAGAAAAGTTAAACAAATACTGTATTTTTAAAGGGCCAATATAATTACAAAAGTTTAGAACAGGTAAAAGCTGATAGCCGATTGAAAATCCGTTAGTGGCTAATGGTCACGCAGCTATTGGCTATCATCAATCCGCTGACAGTAGTTTATATCCTATCAGCGCAGATTAATCAGCCATGCTGCTTAATCGGTCATCCTCTTATTTCAAATTCCATTCTATTTACTAATTTGTTCAGCCAAAAACAAAAACACTGTCTTCATTCCTCATTACTATAACTAATAATAATAATGATAATTGTGTAATACTGTGATACCATTGCAGCCCAACCAGCTGTCAGTTTTAGCAGTTTGGTCAGATTTCACAGATTCTTGCCCGGCTGTTAGTTAGTAGTTGGCTTGGAGGTGAAATGCTGCCCCCTGTATATAACACATTACACCTTCAAAGGGGGACTCCGAAGTTTTTCTTTTACACTTCCATAAATTTAGAAAACTAACACGAGGCAGATTTTAAAAAAGAGTGGTCAAAATTGAAGAAACTGATGCAGAGATATTCTGACTTTTAGTCTCTAGCATGGGTCAAACTCCAAAAACACTGGAACCTATGTTTCCCATAATGCAATCAAAAGTGACTTTCTATAGTCCCTCCCTGACTGGTCAACACCCCCATCTTTTAAACTCCACTCATCCTGTGTGTAACACAGACTAAAAAAACAAACAAAAAACTGATGACATCATTATTACTTTCATACTTAGCAAAGCTCTTCAACAGACAAAGATGGCATTACACAAATGTTTTCACAAGCTGAGTAGTACTCTTGGCAAGTAAACTGAACTTTACGTCTAATATTTAAGTGATTGTTTAAATTCTGGACAGGAAAGGAGTCTATCTTGGTATATTCTCTATTTATCTGTAGTTCAACCTTCCATATAACTGCACTGTCAGTGTAATTGTAATGTGTGTGTATACAGTGTTTGCTGTGGTGTGCAGTGTTCCAGAGGCGTGATTTAGAGGCGGGAATAAAAGGTGTATCCTGGTGTACTGATGAAGGTCACAGGCTAAAATGTTTATACTTGTGTCAGCTGCTCATTAAATTGACTGAGGAGCCTTTGGCATCATGTGGTCGTCTTTTTTTTTGTGGATTTTTTTTTTTGTGCAAACCGGATATTATTTATTATCAGCTGTGCAGAACAGCCTGCTTCACTGCCCCGCTGAATCGTAAACAAATTCTCTGCTTGCCACTGGGAGACAGTTTGACTGTGATTTTGTGTACATTATGTTTGCTAGATTTTGTAAACAAATGGCGTAAGTACTCTAAGTACAGCATGCCCATGTAGTGGGTATCTCTAATGCATCACAAATTAGTTTTTCCAGCTGAATGCTAATATGTTATTTTGAGGCAAGACTGTCTTGTTTTTGGTTAAGTCTTGTTTTTGAGAAATGGAAAACTGCTTATTCGATTGCTTTAAAATTTTCCATCCACAGAATGCAAATTGTGCGGCTGTTAAGTAAAGTGAGAGACAGAAATGAAAAACAGTCTTCTATTGACAACATAATGAATATAAAAAGCACCAGTTTTCAAACTGCGTCAGGATTCGTTTAAAGAGTCAGTCCCACAACTAAGAGGAGACTGTCACTGCCTTGTGCCTCTGGAGAAACTGAAGCTGCAGTCTGTAAAGACGGTCTGATACTTGGATGGATGATGAAAGTACACAGGGCCTAGACAGCCGAGTCCCAGAGGGTAGTCCTGACGCAAGATATTAGAAGCTGAATAAATCATGTAATGTTGCTGTATCATCCCTGCCCTGATCAATCTTGCCCGATCAATACATCAGTCTTCAGGCATGATATCTGAGGGACAGTAGAGCTGGAAACTGGTCATTAGCATCAGGTGAATGATTGGCTGACAAACAGGCTCAGTGGGGTGGGTGGGGGGCAATTGTAGAGGGGACATAGAGGGGTGAAAAACATAAATATTGCAAGACAGTCCCCTAATAATAGAATTCATGCAATTGCAAATAGAGACAGATCAATTTTACACTATTTGGTAAGCTTTCGCATCAGCCATCTGCTCTGTGCAAACTCTGGAGATGGGCACTGCTTATGATTTCTTTCGAAAAATTCCCTACTCTGGGTCAGTTGTTCATAACAAAATCTGGCTATTCATAGCATGATGCTCAGTTATCCGACAGCACCTCATATTGTTCAGTCAGTTTATGAATGCGCGTCGATTCTTATTTTGTTCCGTGGAGCAAAGATAAAGAAAACAATAATCCTTTGTATTAAAAGTATTGCCACGGCTCCCACAGTTCATCAAAGCACTGTGTGAAATAACAACACTGTGCTACGAGTTGCTGATTAATTCTGTAACACTTGCTCACAGCACGAACAAAGAGTCTTACTCGACAATCTCACACGGACTCATTTCCTCATTTTGCTCATTAGGGAACATTTTAACTTTACTGTGTATCATTTTTGTTTCATGGTGCACATACTGTATGTAACTGGCTACAGACAGTATCACTTTAAGGTGGCGACTTGCTGGGTGCTTGTTTTTCTCCAAACTGTCTGTGACAAATTGTAGCTAATTATTTGGTTATTAGAACCTAACTGCAATATTAAAAAAAAATCTATTTGTTGGTATGTAGGCACATCAGTCATCACTTCTAATGGCTTATTTGAAAATGTAGCCATGTTTTTCACTAATGGGACTTTTTACATAAAATACATTTTGTCACAGTCGGAAAAGCACAAGTGTAAAAAATAAAGTGAATGATGGATGAATTCCATTTCACTGCGTAGTTTAAGGGTCTGGGTATTGTTCAAGCTGGATCACTTTCACACTTCCATGGCTCACTGGGACACTTGAGTAGAACAGAACCATTGTTAATGTCATTAGTAACACACCTGAGCTTTTCCGAGACAAAACAAAGGCTTGCTCCCAGTACACCCCTCTACTGCTCAAGCGTTATTCGATGCCTTACCTATAGTTTAGGCTCTGCGTAGACGTGCCCAAAGTTGTAGCCTGACATGCACCTCCCTAAAAATGTAACTACAAGTCACAATGACACAGACTTCCTATTTAATTTTATAAGCTGAAAACCATTTCCCTCATTGGAAACAAAGATTTTATTTCTTTTATTTCACAGAAAGGAAACAATAAATTGTGCAGACATAAAGTCCCCACAAAATAGCTTTTGAAGTCCTGTGTGTGATTTATCCTGGCTTCCGAGCCAAAGAAAGTCCGCTAGCCACTAGGCTAATTTATGAAATGCAAAATGTCATAGGCATGTGCTAAAAACATTAGCGTGCTGTACTTGAAGGGAAAATGTGTCCAATGAAAGACAGGTGTTTTGTCTGTGAGCCTTGCGAGTTATACTAAAGATGAATTGTGTACTTATGTTTTATTTTTTCATTACTAAACCATGTTTATTGTGTGGTTAAGGTGTGTTTTGAATCAATCAAACTTAACAGCACTTAAGTATAGACCAAACCTGACACTTGTGACTTTTTGTGTTACACAAAAAATATGCAACTCTGGTATAAATGTTTCCACATTTCATATAAATGTTGCTTAACAAACCTGAAAACATAAATACACCGCCAAGTAAAGGCGGCTCCTACATATAGGCTTGAAATCCAATACAGAGCAATAATGAAACAATAGAGGAAACCTTGAATTATAAAGACTGTTCATCAGTGACAGGAAATAGCAAACAGCATGTATGACTGTTGAAAGCTCTACTGTAAACTCAATCGGTCTGTATTGTAGTTTGAGACCTGACTTCCGATATTATTCTGATCTGAGTTTGGGTAAAATACTAGAAATATTGCCTCGGTATTGTTCAAAGCTCCCATGTGACGGTAATGCTATGTAAAAATCCACACAAACGTTGCAGACCACTGACCAACATTACATTTATCAAGCCGCAACATCAAAGAGTTTGCCACACAGCTCTCACACTTGTCTTATATGCTTGAAATAGCCAGACTTTCTGATATGAAAATGTGCCCAGTGAAGAAGTGAATGAGGACTAGACTAAAGGCAAGGGAGGGCTAGTTGCCTAGGGTGAAAGTTTCATGTCAGATAAAGGCATTCACAAATAAAATGAATGGGTGCCCAAAAATACCCTGCCTTGATTAATCAATGGAACAATACCCCTGAAACTTTACCATCACAGAGGGACAAACGCACAACCACAAAATTTACAAATGCACAACCACAAAATTTACTGATCTTGTCAACTCATTATCTTGTGGTTGTAATCATGACATTTTGGGATCTATTATATAGTTGGAAACAGAGTCTACTAGAGTTATTCCAGGAAAACCGGATCTAAAAATACACCATATGACAACGGATGATTCAAAGATTCCTTATGTACAAGTGTTTTCTTGATCTGCTGCCCAAATATATACACAGAGTTATTATCCTGCAGATCCTTGGGAATTATTTAAAAAAAACATTTTTTGTTACTATGCCAATAGTCAAATTAAAATTACCTCTCTTGTTGAAGTTTTGTTTGGTAGTAGTGGAGTCCTTCATTCCTGCGCTGGCTTCAGATTGCCTTCACAAGCACAAAGGATTACTGTAACAAAAAATAATAAACGTATGTTATTAAGCACAGTTTAGGCTACTGTTCTCTCACAAAAGCATTAAAGTAATATTTCACCCCTGGAAAGATGGCCTTTTAAACAAACTATAATGTCTATATAGTAGAAAGACACAAATACTTTTGAAATTGAAACATTTCCTGTGTACAAACTCTTGCTATTACAGCTAAAAAAATGCACTAAAATATGTTTCTGAAAACATTTGAGGCGAGAAATATGCAACGCAGTAACATAATCATATATGTTTTGTTTTTGATCATTACTGCCTAGCTTTACTGTTTGAACGGATTTCTGTCCCAGTTCGAGAGACAGAGGCAGATCTGTCTCTTGATCTGCTTCCATACCGTTTGTGTCCATGGTGACGGCATGGGTGGTGGGCAATATGCAATGTTAAAGTAAAGCTTGTAGTTCTAGCAACAGTCCCAAGAGCCAGTGAAACTCTGCAGGATGGTGTGCATTACATCAATTTGCAGCGATTGGTGCTGGTTAGATGGAGCAACTTCTCCCCCTTCAACACCAAAAAAATGTAGCAGGATGAATTCATTCATTGTCTGTAACCGCTTGTCCTAATAAGGGTAGCGGGGGGCTGGAGCCAATCCCAGCTGTCATTGGGCAAGAGGCGGGGTACACCCTGGACAGGTCGCCAGACTATCGCAGGACCGACACACATAGACAGACACATACAGACAGACACACCTACCGCAATTTGAGTCACCAATTAACTAATTAATGTAGCAAAATGACAAATAAATCTACCTTGTACCTTGTACCTTGGAAGTTCAACAAAGTTTATCATGTACTCCCCAAACTCTTTAGATAGAAAACGTGTTGCTGAAAATCAGCAAAGTATAAGTTAGTGCTAATTTATACTGAAATCTTCATTGCTGAAGTCTTTGTTCAATACATACAAAGTCAAAGCAAAGATGAGAGTTGACCTGAATCTGCTTCAGGGAGGAGCAAATTGGGCCATGGACACACTTCTGCTAATGCTGGAAATGTTTAAACTTGAGCAAAAAAACAAAAAAAAATGCACTAATCCGGAGGCTTCATGACTCCAATTCCTGATTATATGGAGAAAAGAAAAACATGCAAGAAAAGCCAGAATGAAGTGGAGCCCCTGGAAGGTTTTGAGATCAGTCAGGCTGAGCAGCCACATGTCGCACCGCTTCTGATTCAAACACCCAACATTCACATTGCCCCTTTTAAGCTGTTTCATCACATGACCAATGCTGTTTTATGTGGAGGCAGTCTCACAATCTCAAAATGACTTTACTGTGATTTTCTAATATTCATTTTAATTTGATTTTAATTATTTTTAATAAAACAATAAAAATGAAAAAACAGTTCATCAAATCCTAATGGTGCATAGTCATATTTATCAAATGCTGATTTTAAGTAATTACTGAGTAAAGTGCCATTGGAGGAATGTGACTCAGGATTTTGTTCAGTTGTTTGGCTGGCTCAAGGTTCGTGCACTCTGCTCTGTTGACATTATTCCAACAAAATTTCGCCACGCAGCTGGACTGTAAGCAGTCATTCTAGCATGAAAACTAAATGAAGTAAACAGCTGCAGGCTCACACGTTAAGCCATATATTCAGCTCAGTTCTTTGACATCTGAGGGCATATTGTTAATCAAGATAACATTTTTACCAAGCTTTTTTCAACACTAATATAAATCAAGCAAGCTAACCTTAATAATACCGAAGTGGACTAAAATGAAATATATTATTTTTACTTGATGCTTAAATTAGAGTACAGAAAGTCTTACCTATAGTGCCAAATATCCAAAAACAGGCACTACACATAACTGATTTCACTGATTAGTTAAAAGTTTCAATCAGTGAAATTGCAATCGGGTAATATTGTTAGACTGGAAAAAATATTGTTGGTACACCCTGGCACATGGTTGGCCACCCCTGCTGCAGCATATGTGCACATCGCGTTGGAGGAATTTAATCAAATTTCACATATTACAGAGGATATTTATATTCCATAATTTGATAGATTATTTCTATAAGCTTTCTCTGTTATAACTTTTTTTTTTCCAATTTGGCATTAGCACTACAAAAGAGACATAATCCCTACTGAGTAAGTGGGTATGAAAGCCAAAATTGGAAAGGACTGTCTCTTTGACTAACAGGTCAAAAATCACACACATAAAAAATTGATTTCTCTCACCTAAACAAGATTGGCTTTAAATCAAGGGAAGGGGCATATTTTTAATCTAGGAAGTATTTTGCCCATGAATTAATGGAGTGTCTTTTGACAGACTGCAGTGCTAATACGATCAGCCCAATGCATAATGGCATGTGACCTTTTACAGTGCTTTTGGCTTCACCTCCAGATTGGAACATTTAGCTGTCGCTGTGGCCAATTATTTCTCAGGTACCTCCTGTTGTGCAGGATAATAACACTTAATTAGCCAGAGAATGCAGGGCGGGCTCTCTCTTTTCCCCCTCATCTCCCATTCCCTCTATCTCCCTGCCTTTCCCTGTTGGAATTCAGCTCTCCGACCGATTCTGCAGTGAGAGTCAATCATGTCCACTCTACTGCCTCAACACTCACCTGCACAGTGAGGGGTCGTGAGCCTATGCAGCCTGGCCTGGCCATAATCAGGATATTCACAGGTATCATGCTTTCAAGGGACGTGGAGGTCAGACTAGCGGTGGGGGGAGGGAGGATGAGGATCCATCTGCCCCTCTAGCCCTGAAGCTACTCTCACCCTCACCATCATCATCATCATCACCATCATCCAGCAGGGCAGAAACGTTGGAGGAGAGATTAGCCAGCAGCAACTAAAATGCTATATGTACTCTGTTCCTACAATCTGTGTCAACACAGAGGTCACATTGAAGAACCTGGACCAACTACAGATCATGTAAACACACTAAGAGTCTATAACAATGATAGCAGCTCCGTGAGGCTGCACTTTTGTACAAATTCAAGGTGAAAACTGGTGCAATGTTTATGCTGTTCACCATCTTAAGACCCTAAGAACTAGTGACGATGTAGCAGACTGTTGCGTTGCCTCACATCTCTTGTGTCTTAGCCAAAAAGTTACTCATGGATACAGCACAAAGACTACAGCCAACAGCCAAGTAGCACGTACATTCTGCACCTGCATGAGAGGAAATAACTCTCCAAAGGAGGAATTCCATATCCATCATTAAAAAAGCGCAACCAGAAGACCAACAGGATGAATTCAAGATGCCAGTTAGCCAGTTAGCACATTAACAACACAACCCGAAGTTAAAAGAACAAATTACATCCATGTGCTAGTGAACAATAACACAGATCATTACGAAATGAATCCTGCCTTGTGGAATAAGTTTGTTTCGACTTCAAGTCCTCTGGACTCTAGCCGTTTGTTTACTATCCCCATTTCTGTTTGTCTTCTCGTGAGCTAAGCTGAACTGCCAATCAAAGTGATTTCATTCACTGAGGTCTCTGATGCTTAGTCAACACATGGAAGCCCAAAAAAACAAACAAAAACAAGCCATCAGTGGCTGACAGAGGCAACGGTGCAGGACACACCTCAAAAATTTGGGCAAAAGACATTTACTAGCAGCAAGATACTGACCAGTGGCCAGCCGTTGGCTTTGTGTGTCAGTGCCTTTAGAGTATAACATTAACATGCTAACACTTACTAATTAGCAGTAAACACAAAGTACAGCTAATGGGAATGGATTAGTTTTGTAGGTATTTCGCCATTAACGAAAAAAATTTTGGCCTCATGATGGCACTGGATAAAAAGTGAAGGATCACCAAAGAAATTACAGTTTATCCTGAGCAGGGCAAGTATTACTGGACCAAATTTTAGGGAAATACATCCTTGTTGAGATATTTAATTTGAAACTATAAATGTCAACCTCATGGTGGTGCAAGAGGAAAAGTCGATCTGTCACCCACGACACTAGGATTCATTACTGTCAACCATGGATATCTGCAGGGAGAGTCATGGTAATCCATATGAGAGCTGCTGAAATTTTAGTCTGGACCAAAGTAGTGGAGCGACCGACTGGCCGACAATACCATAATGTGACCATAGAATATAAAAACACAATGGATGTAGCCACCTTAATAACACCATTGGTTTGTGGACTGCTGTTTTGAAGCCTGAAGTTTGGCATTTTGGCCGTCGCCATACTGTGACCATATTTGGACGACAAGGTGGAGCCAGGGAGGCTCGAGGGCTGGATCTTACTCATACTCCTTACAGACGACCTGTCGCCCAATGAGGCCACACGCCAAATCACGCATAACTTTAAACCTTGAAACAGTATAAAAAGTAAGTTATATCATATATATAAAAATCCACCCCCGTACAATAGTCAGAAATGTTGACATTAGCTATAGAGACCAAAAACATTTTTGTGCCAGGCTGTAAACATGTTTATTTCTGTTGCTATGTGGGGCATTCTAACATCAGGGTCTATGGGGATTACTAGGTTTTTGTAGCCAGCCTCAAGTGACCATTCAGGGATCTGCAGTTTTTAGCATTTCCTCCTTGGCTTCTTCGTTATAAGCCCTGGAGGTTTATAGCATGAAAAAGGTGTCTCAAGATAAGAAGAAAACAGACAAAGTGTTGACGGGAGGAGAAAAACACTCACTGACTGAAATTATAACCTCAGCCATGGGGTGGATCACATCTCAAGAACTTAAAATGGCTTTTAAATTCAATTAAAATCAACGACTTCACAAACTGCAGCATATCTTCTTCATTTTTTAAAATAAATCCAACGGTTTAAGTGTGACTTAAAATGTGTTTCTATTGTCTGGCACTGATTATATATATGGATTTCCTGCTTCTGTTTCTGCGACTGGAAACAGGAAACTAATTTGTAATCATGGTTCCACCTGACTTGAATACAACAGTAGGCAACAGTAGCTGTTGAGGATTTTGTCTCATCAGAATTTAACAGACATGGTTACCTTGAGTTCACTTTCTGGTCAGCTAACATCACCTTCATTGGTTGGATAATGACCTATTCCACAGCAACAACCCAACCCAATCAAACACACACTCTTCCTTGACCCGTGACATTGACATAATAACACTCCTTCCTGCATAAGGTGAGAATCTCAGACTTTTTTGATCAACAAAATCAATCACTGATGCACTGACCTCCTCATGCCCTCTGCTTCACACTTTCTTTACTGTCTCTTACATCTTACACCCAGGCTCCAAACAACTGGTCGGACAGGACAAAATGTGAACACATTTTCACCTTGATGAAGGTGATTATACAAGCAGGAAAGTAGAAGATGCCACAATTTTTCTTGTAATACTTTGTGGCTACAAAGAAACAGGATCTAAAACTAACAAACCCGAAGGACACTTGAACATGAGTCCATTACATCTTTGATTATGCTATCACTGCTCTGTCCACACAACAAAGGCCACTCAACTTAAGGTGACCAAATGTAATATTTCTAGCAACACATTCAGTGGTGGTCCTGCTTCCCTGACAACAAGTGTCATGTGATAAAATAAATAAAAATGCTGTATTATTTTTCCAATGCCTGTTATCTGATATTCAAATTTATATATTATATATTCAAAATAATATTTTTCATTAAAAAAAATAACTTTTGGGTCACATAATAATAGTTTCAGTATTTGCATTGCATTGCCAGTCAACTTGAACATTTTTAATTAAATTATATATATATACACACACACACACACACACATATATATATATAGTGTGTGTGTGTGTGTTTGTGTATGAGTGTTACATGTGTAAATAATTACATACATATATTTATGAAAAAAATTATCTATTGAATGTTGAATTAAATTATTACGAAATTGGTTATCATGTTGCGGTTGAAGATAATTTATTTTAACCTTTTACTAAAAAGAACACTGCGCTTTGCTGCCTTACCTTATCTAGCTTCTTGTTTAGAAGAAAAGTAAGTGCAAATAAAATAATAGAATGAGGCAAGAAAATCTAAGTGAAAGTGTGGGGAAAGAAATATGAAACCACAACATCAGTGGTTGATCCCCCCCATCCCTTGTGGAAATTAAGTATGGTTTCCTCATAAATGTTTGACATGCCATTTTGCTGCCAATGCTGCCCCCTTCATTTCAGGGTTAATTTTACTGGCTCCTCCACAAGAACAACTGGCCCAAGCCTGACACCTGTGGTTTAAATAGGCCAGAAACATGTCTGGTTATAGTGTGTGAATTTGATTATTAGTGTCCTGTGTGAAGTATAGGTTTATATCATTCAGATATGATTTTGGGAAGATGTTGTAGTGTGGCTACCCCACCCCCCCACCCCCCTCAGCACCCCTGGATTTCCGTTGGTCTTTCAGTCCAGCCTGTAGTGAATATTTTGCCTTTATGGGCACACAAGCAGCTGTCTAAATATGTCCACAATGGTCTAATGTTACACATCTTAACAGTTGTGACAAAATTGCAGACCCACTGTAATATGTACATTCTTGTAAAAATACTTTCTGCTGCCACAGTAAATGCTCCTGGTAAAAAGGCCACCATAATCAGATCCATTATATTTTAAAGGTCAAACACACCCATACATACCGCAGTTTTTGGCTTCTCTTTTCTCTGTATTTGATGATTTTCACCAGTACAGAGAAATTCAACATTTATTGCATCGTTTCCGCCAAGCCCTGGCTAAAAATAGGGAAGAGATACCATAAATTGCTAAACGGGACACACCATTTCCCTTTTGATGTGGTCACAGTGAAAGTCAAAGCCTTTGCAAACTGGCTGATGTCTGTGGTCCTGGTCAATCATTGTAAAAATGGCAGACGGCAGGGCTGAGATCAGAACAATAGAACAGACAGTCAGTAAATGACTTCAGTCAGTCATCAATTACCCAGAAGACCATGTGGGAAGTACAAAAGCTACCTAATTACATTTAATCTCAACTTTAGATGTAAAACAGGAGGTTAACATAATATCACTTAACCATCTTCATGGTTCAGTGATGCCAAATGACTAGGCTAATGAAAGCCAGTCTGCCTCACTAACACCCTCTGACTGGTCATTTTTTGTGAGACAAGGCACTCTTGAAAATCCAATTTTCTGTGTGCTTGGTTTCTTTTTTATGTCTATTCACTTGTCATGTCTTATGTCAAAGAGATTATTATTTTTTTGCCGTTTTCCTGCCTCTCTCTAAATCTATCATTTACAGCAGGTACAATACGTGGATAGGGCAAATCCTTTCTGCATGAGCTCCCCCTCTGTGGCAAGGACTTGAAAAGGGGATGGAAACTGTTGAGCAGAAGGAATGAGTTCTGGGGTTTTGAATATGTCATTGGCGTTATAATCTCAGGAGGTGAGACTACAGTACAGCTGAAAACACTGACATTAAGAATTTAAGTCATTCAGGGACCACGCCAGAAAACCCTCTCCACAAGCTGCAATTTTAAAAACAAAAATAAACAATGCTTTAAAACCCACATCGGGAATATATACATAGGCATAGAGCTAACTCCTGCACAAGGTTCATGTGTCTCACTGGTCACCACATCACAGTCATAGATCATGAAGAGTTATTACGGTTGTAGCTTGTAATGGGTCTGTACAGGTAATGGGAGAATGGGCCGAATGTGACAGACAAATGGCCAATTTTCTCGCCAACCTCAGAAGGCCTCTAATACTCCCCCATATGCTTTGTGCTCTCATAAGACACATAGCAGGACTTTGGAGCTCTCATTTTAGCCAACACATTTCTAGTAAAAAGGACTATATGAAGGAAGATCTATCAGAAAAATGGCACATGAAAAAAACAACAAAAAAACATCAGCGCAGGCTTTGTGACATAGAATAAATTGATGTTGAAAACCCTGTTTCTGATGTTGCAGCGAGCCTTGTCATATTCAGACAATTACCCCAACCATGTTCACAGAGACTTTCCCAATGCATGAGGCAAACTCTACAGCAACCCAAGGGCGTTCAACATTGAACTGTACAACAAAGCATATACCAACGACTGTAAACATGTTTATAAATAAATGCCTTGCCCTGAGGCAGACATTGACAGCAGTCAGTGTGCATATCCTAATGAATCTTAATTAGGTTTTTAGGGCATAACATAAAGCTGGTCTTGACCCTTTCAAACACATCACTGTGCAATTAAGAAGAGCATCACCATTATCATTAACAGCAATAGCACAACATTACAAACCTCTTATCTGGTCACTATCAATGCAGAATTACCACCAGGAACAGGCTGGCTGGCTGAATAACATTTGTCTTGCTTGGTATAGCATAAAGACAAGGGGAAACAACTATGCACAAAAACCACAGTGTAAAAACTGCACATCACTGAGCGTTATATCCATGGCTATTTCTTGGGTAGGCACAGTGGAACATAATCCCGTCACACTAGAATATGTTGTTTTAATTTTAATTTGGTTTAATTAATGAGCTTTAAAGGTGTTTTTATTTGGATTTTGTTACTCAGAGTCAGGCTAGCTGTTTACCTTTGTTTCCAATCATTATGCTAAATCAATGTTCCCCAATAAAAGCCAGCAAATTAGTTTGGCTCTTGGGTTTGAACCGCGTGTGTGAACGGTTCAAACCCAAGAGCTGAGAGGTTCATTGATGCATCATAGATGACACCCAGATAGTCTAGTATGCTAAATATCTGGACTTGTCTGTGTAACCAGTAGCTAGTTACCCCCCCAAACCACCACCACCACCACAATTACTTTGTGTTGTGTGAACAGTAGAGCAATCTGACGTGTAGTGTAAACTTAGCCTAAACTAACCAGCTGCTAGTTGTAGTGTACAAACATGACAAAGGTATCACTCTTCTCATCTGTCTGCAAGAAAGCAAAGAAGTGAATTTCAAAAAAATAAAAAAATAAAAGTAGAACTATACTTCTAAGATTCTGCGTTTTTGGTTTCACATTAAACATGCTGTAGCTCTTAATCATCAGGATGAACTTGTCAGAATGGCTCCAAAAATTCATCTTGTCATGATGCTCTTTCCTTAAGCCTCACCCACCTTTGTCTGTTTTCCGTCTGATATCTTGAATATTGCTGACCTTTTGTGTAAAATCCCTCTCCATGCTAACTCAGATTGGACTAAAAAGAACAAGATAAAGACAGAGAGAGAGGGGTCCCTGTAGACACCTTGTTCCAATACTCTACACCAGCTGCAGGCTACTTTAAGCCTCCGGGGTTAATCTGCTATTTAGTAGCAAACATGAACACATTAAGTAGATTTCCACTCAACAGAGTCCTCTGCAAGAAATGTTCTACTGGACTCTGATTATGTTGAGGGGCTCACACATATGCTTGAACAAAAAGGCTGTCTTAGGGCCAAGACTTTGCTGATTTGCATTCAAAGAATTATGCCATCAGGGTGAGAGTGACTGCCCTTTGAGCTGTGTGTGCCAAAGAGCCCCACTTTAAAACCTTTCTCCAACTAGCATATGTCAGTGCCCTAATGGGAATCCTCGATGCTTAATTTTTTCCCTAATGTCGCAGCAGAGGGAAATTTGAGAAGGCCAGATGACCCTAACCATGTGCTTTTTTTCACCCTATGCCCCTGAGAGAGTGCATGTTAGCCAAAGATGTGTGCCCAAACATAATTTAATAGAGTTTATTGCCTGAATTTCTTGTAAAATACCCACTGCTATAGTAAAGAAGGGTTGAATGAATTGTGAACATGGTGTGCCTCGATATAAGTATCAACTTCCAAAAAAAAGAGAGAAAAAAAGATTGCATGCCGGATTTATTGGACAAAACAGCATGTGTTGCAATAATGTTTTTAAATTGTTCGTAAATAATAGCAACCTGCATCTACAAATAATCCTACCAGCACAGTTTTGTGGCCTTGTCAAGCGTTATATACTGTGGAACATGTTGTGTTTACCGTTGCTTAATCTTACTATCATCATTGGTTGTACCACATTATTGAAGGAAAATAAAAGATTAATGTGTTCTGTGGCCATACCTTCAGCATAAACCTCTCCCCTAATTCAGTGTCCATTGCTTACAGGCTATTGTGTATGTGAGTAGAATACTAATGGTACTACAAGGACCTGATGGCTTTGAAGTGCGCTGAGGAGCTCAGAAAAGTGCAAAAGGCTTCAAGACTAAAACAGACATGTTTTTCAAATTTAAATATTTTCTTTTTAAAGAAAAATAAACATTGTCTTTGGTATATGTAAATTCAGACACTGACTTTACACTTCAATTGTCTGACACTGGTTAGTGGAAAACAAAGTCCAACATTTTAAAACATGCAACAAAATATTATTTTTTTTTCTATTCTCCATTCACATTTGACTTCATTTTGAAACATCCTAACTAATTAGAGTCCGCTTTTGAAATCAAGGCCTCAACATTAAAAGCTTCAAAACATAATAAACCCATTTAAAGTGAACTTTACATTTCATAGTTTTTGATTTGACCTCCATCTAAACCCTTTTACATTGAAATCAAAAGTGCAACTAAATATTCTTTTTTTTTAACTACCCTCCATTCATATATGGATGCTTTTTGAAAAATTGAAAAAAAGTAATTAAGCTAGGTTTTTTTCTCATAGTTTTCAATTTGTACTGTGACATCTGAACTCTCTGAGTGAACTTGTACTGACCTTAACATTCCTTTAACTTATTTTTTTTTCTCTTATTATCGTATCATATAGTTTTCATTATCAGCTATCTCTTTGAATGTCTGGATTTGTTACATGCATCAGTTAATACTATTATTCGATCAAAGGCTGAATAGACTTCTTTAATGATTGTGTTTTAAAGGCAATAATTAAATATCAATTATGTGTAAGGCTTTGCAAATCCTGAAATGTAACATAACAATTAACAGGGTGATCACAACCACATATCTACAGAGACATGTTTTACTACTTTTTGAGATGTTATGGGCTTATTTTGTTGAGAAAAAAAGTGCTACAGAAATAGTATTCCTAATTATCCAGGTTATTGCTGGTACTCAGTAAGTCATTTTAAATTCTATTTCATTATGAATGAATGATTGAGTATGCTTTGACAAAACTGATGTTTAATATCTGACTGTGATAAAAGGGTAGGATTAACTGATTTAAGAGCCATTAACACAGCCACTCCAGACTCTGTGCTCTGGCTATAGGATCGTATCTAATGCATGCGATGAGTGAGATAACTGACTGTCACATAAAACCATAGCATCAAGAACTCACTCCTCTCTGTGACACGAGTGCTGGGGGCTATAACAGCAGAAGGCTGGTCCTGGTCTGATATGGCATTGTTGGTGGTGTCACTAAGTTCAATATTGACTGTGGCATGTTCTATTAAAAGGGAGAGGTGAAAAACAGGTGCTGCGGGATGTTTGAAATATACAAAAGGAAAAATATAATTATTTTCATGCCAGGGAAGAATAGAAGACCCTCTATTTACTCTGAATCATGTTGCTTTACATTCACACAGTCTGCTGCTATCTGTCCACTGAGAGCTTCCCTGGACAACCAACAAACACGGAGATAATTCACTGGTGCATTTGGGGTAGCGTTCCTTGATCTACGGACGCTTTAGATTAATCTTTGAGGAGGGGAGAGGGTTAAACAGTTTCACTTGTCTGACAATTTCCCAATTTTTCACTCACAAACTCTCTAGAAATTATATTTATATAAATATATTTAGAAGAAAAAGTAAATGCTTGTTAGTTTATGTTTAAAGGCCACATTTTTTTAAAGAAAGACAGGCTTTTTGTACCACTCGTAAAAGATGGGCATATAAGATGCAAGACTTTTGGCACCTGAGACCAGAATTAGAGTGAAATGATATATAAAATATATAACATATAAATGATATATATAAAATAATAGAATAAATAATAATAATATATAATAATATATTAATATAATAATAATAATGTATGTTGACAGGAGGCAACCGTCCCAAATTTAACAGCTGTTTCCTATCACATTTGTGACTGACAGCTTATAATCCTTCTTTTTTTCAATAAATAATAATGTAATAATTTTCACCAGGTTGGTCTGTTTTATATAGCCTGCATGAAACTAAATGGTAAGAAAGAACAAGTACCTCAGATGATAATAACAATAATAATAATAATGATTCTATTAATGCTACCACTAATACTACTACTAATAGTAATATTGATAATAATAATAATCTTTATTTTCACAAAAAATATCTAAATCCAGGCTACAAAGTAACTCACAAGGCTGGAAATTAAAACAGAGAAGTAATGAAATCATCTGGTCATTAAAGAAAACAAAACAAAAAATGTATTAATTAATAAATAAAAATAATAATTTGGTGTATAAAAAGCAATTCAATGACGACGGGCTTTGGTAGTCTATTTTCACAATGGTAGACAAATGTCAACAACATCTGCCGCCACATTGTCATGGAGGATAGTGTTAAAACAGTCAGATTCTCTAGACACCATGGTTTTCTTTTCCTAAATCCTTATAAATCCTCCTTCATATCTTTCCTTGACAACATTTTTCATCAAGGTCAAGGAAAAATGTTGAGAAAAGGATTTTTTTTCTTTTTTCACTATTTGACCGCAGCCCAGGTGTAACTAAACATGTAAAATCAATGTTCCAGCACGGATCAACTAATGTATTGTAGAAATAACAACTGTTGTGAGCTAAGCCACTGCTCTGGGTAAAATGTCAAGCTGCACTGGTCCTGTGCTAAAAATAGACAAAAATCATTTTATGGCAGTATTATTTAGAAGATACCTCAAGTTGTAGTTTTTTGACAATCACACAAAAAGCGTCAAAATGAAAGAAAAAGAAGAGTTTTCTGAGAAAGCTGTACAGAAAACAATAAAACAAGAGTGGGTTCACTGAAAAACAATGTCTTTGATTTACTGTATACAATATCTGAACTATTTTTATAACACACTTTGAACTGCTCACTTGAACCTTGGATGGTCGCCTACGCTTTCAACATGTTTGCTTTGCAATCAGAATCCTCTTTATGTGACAAAATGGTTGAAAACAAAAAGCACTTGTTCCCAGCCTTGTAATTCTTTCTTTTCTACATTAAAGCTTAAAGTGAGTAGAAGAACAGAGGAATGACAAATAAATCCCCCCTGCATTCTCATTAGCACACAAAAGGCATCTAATAAAAGGCTGACCTTCACACCATGTTTTTGAGGGAACCTGCAGTTTTAAAGTCAAAGTCTTTATGCCAGATAAGCAGTAGTGCATTTTAATCCTCTCTGTGCTGAGTGGGGCATCTGGTTAAATAACTGCCTTTTCACCTCTTCTCTTTGTAGTGGGGATTTCTGTTATGGCTGCGCTTCCTTCCGCAGATTCCCAAGACCTCAGATCCACCCATTGTATAGTCACATTGTGTCAAGCTTAAGCTCCCGCTCCAAATAGCCTTCACAGGCTAAGGCAGCATATTCCTGTCCGTGGCATGAACCAATCCTTATTTCCGGTGAGTTGAGATTATTAATCTTCTTTTTTCAATATTTCTGTGCCCGTCCCGTGTTTACAAAAGCTGCTGTTGGTCAGTTATGGTTGAATCTCAAAACCAATTAACTTTTTTTTCTCTCTTCACTGAGCTGATGCTCCTTCCAACATTATCTTTTCCACTGGTTGGTGCTTCCAATCCAATGTTTCCAAGGCAACAAGGCATCAAGCAAGATGCTGCGGGTTTGCCATTTCAGGCCATTTCAACTCTAGGACTTCAGCCAGGTTAATTACTTATTAAAGATTTAAAAAGTGCACGCTGACATGGTCAAGACATGTAGTGAGAGGTGGGTGGATTCCTGTAATGAACCTCATTATTCTTACCGTGCACTCCACACCCCGGATACAAAGCAAGTGAGTGTGCACCCTTTAAATATGCATGCACTGAACAGTTGACTGTACTACCTGGTAGGCAGTATGTCCAATCAAAGCTGTCTCCCTGCCATATCTGAGAGATCACAGGAGGTGTCAGTGTATGACAGTTTCTGTGTTGCTGACTTTGGTGATGCTGTGGTGATCTCCCTCAGGCAAGGGATCTTAAGCTACCTCACCCACAGCTGATATATGACGCTTGGAGATGATGCAAACTGGTTTAACTAAGTGGCAAAATCCCTCCCCTACTACACTTCTACTCAACTCTAATAATTCAAAAGCTTCACCTTCCTTTTCAAAGTCCTTGTCAAATGTGAATTTCCAGGAACTAGATACACAAGGCGCGATGCTGTCGGTACCCATGAAGTAAAATGTAGAGAGGGAGCCAAAGCATTAGCGTGAACAGCATCGTAAATTAAGGATCAGGTTGGTATGACCTTTCTGCCAGTTGATGTTACAGTACAAGGAGTTACAGCCATGTAAGATGACGAGGGTGCATGCCTTCAGTCCCTGGTGACTGGCACACTAATCTTCCTCTCTGCAAAGACTTTGACACGAGGCAACCCCCCTGACGGATTTGCACACAGATGTCTCTCCTATTCTGACAACATATGCAATGCAGTGACATGATAGGGAAAATAACTGCCATTTTAAACATTTCATAACACCTATTTATGAGGTAATTATTACTTGACACTATTAAATGCTTATATTTGCACATCAAGTACAACATGCACAAGTACAACATGCCACGGCTGCATTTTCATTGTATAATCCCTTGACAAAAAGACTATTGCAATTTAAATTGCAATCTAAATAAATGGCATGTTACAGTTATGTTCCATTATTATTTCCATTATGTAAGGGATAATGCCTGACGAGGAATCCATTATCAGTTTTTAAAAACTGATGACACTTCATAGGGCATTATCTTGATAATAGAGTGCCCCAAGTAATGAGTCCGAAACCCCAGAAATAAGTTTGCATATCTGTACCTCCCGTTCACTCGTCTGAAAGTCAACAGGTTTTTTTTTAAGGGTGTTTGGTTAGAAGCCTGAAATCAGGTCTGTGGTTAACACAAGCTTAATTGACTTTCACATTTTGTTCTCTGAAGCTTTTCTGTATCTTAAGAAAGGCAGACGCCAACATGCGGCTTAATGACACTACAGAAGGTCATAATGCTGAGCTGCAACAGACACAGCTTTAGAGCCTCGTTATGGTGGCAACGTTAAGTTATGCAACAGTGCTGTATTTCATTCACAGCCTATCATTTTTTACCTCTGGCATTTAGGCTTAAAAAATCCTAAAAGTGGTGTTCACTTGTGAAGAGTATCTTGCTGAACTAAACATGTATTATAAACAATTGTTTGCTACAGAGATTATGTTATACAGTAATCCAAATTTTTGACGAGAGAGCCAGGGCAAAGCTAACTGCTACGTTGGCCCAAAGAAAAACGTCATCACTTGGGCACTCTATACCATGGTCAAAAAGAATATTCATTTTTATTTTTATACTTTTTGCAATCAAAATTTATATTTTTTTTACAAGCCAAAACTCAATTTCCTTTGTGACACCTGAGGTTACCTGGAACTATCATCACCCCCATAAGGTCCTTTTGCCATGGAAATTTTATTCTTTATTCCAGATGACAGGACAAACCTTAGATTTGAGGTAGCAACGGGAGATAGTTCAGTCACTCAGCTCATAGAACAGTTTGGTCCAGCTATTAGATGTAAAGCTATGCAAGCATGATTCAAAGATTCAAAATTGACAACACTGTATGTTTGAAAATATAATTTGACTTTATGTTGCAAGCTAGCTATCTAGCCATGTCATTGTCCCCACATAAATATCAAGATTTTCATGTACAAATGATATGCCATGTGTAATGTTACTGTCAGCTGCAGCTTGAAGTAGATGAGTTGCGAGAAGATGTTTAAGTTCAGAAAGGAGGCGGTGTAGTACCTGCAGTGTGTATTAGAGTCTCCATTCTGTGGTGTTCAGAGGATGAGGCACTGAGGGATACACTCAGTGTTAGATATAGATTGTAAACAGAGGCTTCGACTGCATCCCCAATTTATATTATATACAGGCTGATACTATTATAGCCGACAGTAATTTAGAACAGTGAATAGACATTTTTACCAGAACTACTTAGTGGGTGTCCATTACCAGTTTTTAATGGACACCCTGTCAATCAAAACCGAAAATTCACCCAGATGATGGTGCAAGCACAGTTAATGTAAATGCATATGTTTGGCTTTGTATTCATCCTTGCATCATGCAGATATGAGGTGGCTACAAAGATGGTTTTTACTCGAGATGTTAAGTACAACAGTATTTAAAAAAAAAACAAAACTAAGAGTCAAAGGAAACTGTGAGGGTTCCTATCATTAATAGAAGTACTGCCAGAGCCATGATAGAGGTCACACTGACACACCAGCTCTGGTGGAGCCTACTCACAAAGTGATTACCTGCAAGCTCAGAAAGCTACGGCATATTTTTCTGTTTCAAAATTAATTTAATTCCCGTTTCAACAACATTATTTGGATTGTAAATTTATAAACCAATTCTGTACTCCTCTTTCAATGAGGTACTTCCACGTGGAACTGTTTGTGGCATATTTGTCTGACACTGAGACACATGATGGATATGGAGTGGGATGATGTGCTTCAGAATCAACATGCAGTGTTATGGTTACATAAGGCAGCATGCACCTTCAATAACCATCTCTCCTTTAACGTAGGCTAGCAAACTCAGCATCTTGTTTAAATCACTCGTCAAAACCTACTTTTACTATACGGTGCTTTTTTTGTTTACAGTAAATCTTTTCTAGTTTCTATCCCTCTTTTATCAATTTAATTGTTTTTATTACACATTCTGGTCTTGGCCTATGTTTATTGTTTTTGTTTGTTTTTATTTATGTTTTTGCCATTTTTATTTAACAGTGTATACTATTTTACCTTGTTCTGTAAAGCACTTTGTAACTTTGTTATACAAATAATGTTTATTATTAAGATTATTATTAGTAATATGAAAATGACTTTTGATTTGAAACTGCTAAATATTTTTAATAAAAGTGTTACCTAATGAGCTTAGATGTCAACCACAAAATCAAACATAAAATGTTACTGACTGTTGTGAGCTCACCTCTATTACTATATGATGGCTATACTCTGTGGTTAAATTACATATATACATTTTGATGCTGTCCATTGCATTTAGCACGAGCTGAGTGATAAAATGGGCCTTATCCTCAGAGAAACCTAACAAAATCACACCACATTCAAATTCATGCATGTGCCACTCGTCAATCTGATAATGCACTCAACTGAGTGGAATAAAGACTCACAGTACACATGTGAATGCAATAGAACTGTGTGGATCTTAAAATGTTCTGAATAAATGGGAACCCTTTCAGTGGAGCTCACAGCACATCATTTAGAATGAGTATAATGAGAAAGTGTGAGGAACGGCAATTAACATTTAAAAAGCGGAGCCTCTCTCATTGGTAATGGCTGCAGTGCCGCGGCTCTGTATGACTTGGCACTGTGCAAATATTTAACAAGGTCCTAAATGAAACGGATGAATGTAAAGAAGGTGATGGAATCTGAGAGAGGAAAATTCTGCCTCAGCATTTTACTTGTTTAGATCTCACTAGATGTAAGAAGCAAAAAAGAAAGATTTTCTAGCACTATGTAGAGAGATGCAAAAATGTTGATAAAGACACACTAAAGCACAGCAGATCAATTCTTGCTGGGAACTCGCAGTGAAGTAACAAAATAATTAATGGTTGAATGGGCAAAAAATAATACATTTCAAAAATGAGCTTCATACACACATTTAGAATGCATTATACTGATACGACACAGGCTTTTAATAAAAGCCCTGAGGTGTAATGTGCCAGAAAAATGAAATAAGAAAAAGAAGTGAAAACACTGCATGATAAAAAAAGAGCCATTAAAAAAGGTTTAATGATCCATCAGTGTAAAGAGCTAAAATAAAAAAAAATCAGCTACAGAAGTTCAGAACATAAGATTATTATTATTGAGAGCTGGAGTTTGAATTTGCTAGACGAATGTTGAATGTTTCTCTCATAACTGCAGCAATAAGAATGGAGGTGTAGTGCGCACAATAACTGTCTTCGTCTTGTCATGAAAATTAAGGGCAGTATTGGACTCTACAAAGTGATGCATTTTGCTAAATCGGGGTGTGACAAATTAGAAAGTGGATAAGATATATGGACTGACACAATCTTGCTGATCTACAGCGCGGTGCAATGCGCATCCAATATTTGCTCTGCAGCTTCCTCTCCGTTTGAATTTGCAGAAACACACTCTGATGCTTAGGTCTTGCATTTTGGCAGTTTTGGATGAGTATGAAAAAAAAGTGCAGTCAAAGCAGGAGGCACTACTTTATGAATCTGGACTGCTTGCATCCATCTTGTTTTGACAGAAGCATTTCCAGTAGAGCTCATTCCCACGTCAGCTGCCGTTCTTTGATGTCAACGGTGAGGATTAGTTTTAGCAAAACGCAAAGTTCTTGGAGGAGAGTGAGAGCATCCCGGGCCCGCTGTCCTTCCCTGCCCATTGTGAAGGACATTTCCCTCCTCCTGACTGCCCAATCAATCAGCCTCCTGCAGGGAGAGGGAGCTTCCTTGTCCCTGTCACAACAAGTGATTGCCTTGGCTGCAGTAGCAGCATAACGTCAAGCTCTCAGCGGCTCATAATCGTCCTTACCTGACAAAACCTGTCTCAGCAGATGCAGGTATGGAGTTGAATGAAAAAGATGTTATCACTAGATATTAAACTACATTGTATGAATTCAGTTATGTTTAAAGACTGGTGTTTTTAGATGTTTTATTAGCGCATTAAATAAAAACTGTGGTTTGCAAATCAACTAAGAAGAAACTTGAAACTCTGTTGCTTGTTTCTGTTGTCCCTTTAACTTTGATTAACCTTACGTGTACAGACAGTAGATTTATTTCTTTAATGGCAGTGAGTCCAGAGATCTTCGAACAATTTTCAAGTCATTAAAACGCACACAGTTGAAAGCTTGTAAGTCTGGATTGCTAAATACAGACCTTAACTGATGATTATGTGAAAAGTCCTTTTCACAATACTTCTTGCTGACATCTGATGGTATGTTAAGACGGTCAGAGAGACAATTGCTAAAGCAGTAGGTGCTGAAGTATTTACAGACAATTAATGTGTATCATTATACAACTGGATGGCAAAGAAACAGAAAAAGTTTGGTTGTAGAGGTTCTGAGTAACAAGAATGAATATCATTCTAAATTGATGCATGACATCAAAAATATTTTACAATTTCAGGTCAGTTGCTGGATAGGATGTTTTTCAAGTGGTGTTTTATTTGCACTTGGCTCAAGAGGCCGCTGTATGGGGACAGGCTTTAGACTGATAAAATAATGGTCCCAACTACCATGACATCACACTTTGCTTTGTGGACTTCTGTTGTGAAGCCACGAGTTTGGTCTGTAAAGGAGCGAGAGGTACATCTGACTGAGAAGCAGACAACATGATCCACAGATCAAAGCAGTAACTAAAAGCCTTAACAAAATCAAAAGGGTGAGATATTTACCAAAACAATTTATTTTACTCGGCTGTAAATATGTGTATTTCTGCTGTAAAGTTGGGCATTTTAACAAGAGGGTCTATGGGGACTGACTGGCTGCCAGAGCCAGCCTCAAGTGGCCGTTTAAGGAACTGCAGTTTTTGGCACTCCCACTTTGGCTTCATTTTTCAGCCCTGGAGGTTGGGAGAGCCCCATACTAGCCATGCCAAGTGCTCTGACTGTGTGAAAACAAAAATATGCATGCCCTCAGCCTTTGGCAATGAAGGCAGATGGCTGTCGCCCTTGTGCAATTTGACTAGGTATTTGCCAATTACTGTTGTAATTTGATTTCGGTCTGGAGAAGTTATTTCTTTTCAAGAAGACAGTAACTGCAGTCACCATGAACGATGTAACCGATCTTCTACAACACGAATGTGAAAGTCTGTGTCCACCAGCCTTGGGATAAATCAAACACCTTTTACAAAAAAAGAAAAAAAAAATAGATGTAATGTGGAGTGATTCTCCAGAAGAGAATAAGGCTGTTTTTGCTTCCTGTGTGTTATTGAGGGGATGGTTTCTTGTCAAGAACAGCCTTTCAGGATCTCAAGCATCCCTCTGAGGACCAATGAGCAGACAAGGCTACCCAAACTGACCCTGCACACAGATAAGGGACTGATCAGTATAACAGCAAATTGTGTTAAACTGTGTGAGAAATGTGCATTATGTGAAATTGTGTATTTTGCTGGTTTTACATGTGTCCAAAGTAGATGGACACATGTAAAACCAACCAAAGTAGTGGATGTGATGATTTTAAAGTTGCTTAAAAGCAGCTTAAGAGTTGAAAAATTGTTGTGCCCGCACAATCAGATGCTTTCTTATTTATCTATGCCACCCCCAAAACCTTTCAGCACTTTTCATGAATGTAAAGGTATATGCATATAAAGCTGGTGTAAATTCTAATTAAAATAACATTACTGTATGTCATCATCTAAGAATAAATACTTTTCAGGCACTGTCCCTTCTGCACCGTATGCTGGCTATTCAAAAAGTTGTACTATAGACAGCCCAAGGTTTTTATTACCTACCTTTTATATGCATGGTTTTGAATAAGACATCTTTTATCTGGAGGTGCTGACTTTGACTGTAGCCTATCTTAATGGAAAATGTCATGAATTTTCATTCACATCAGTCCGAACTTTTAAGTCTATAATATTGCAGATTTATAAATCCATTTTATTCCAAAAATACAATATGGAATATGAATACCAATGCTTATTCACAAATGTTAAGTGTTGAAGACATCCAGTCAGGATCCCCACTGCAAGTGTGGGAATGTTGGCTGGATGTGTAAAACTGTGTTGGCTAACAAACCTGCTCCATGCCATAGATCCTTTAGACAATGTGTTCAAATTGGCTCACAAGTTACATGTCATCTAATCCACCATTTATTTATACTGTAACAATGTGTAACATTGTTAGAAAGTGGAAAAGTCAAGTGATATATATATATATATATATATATATATATATATATATATATATATATATATATATATATATATATATATATATATGTATGTATGTATGTATGTATATGTATATGTATATATATATATGCAGCCTAAAATCACACATTTGTTCAGAGGACTTTTGTTTCATCAAATTAACTGGAAATAATATATTCTGAATAAAATACGTATATAAAAAGTGTGAACCTGAAAGCTTGAAATTTTTGAAAAATTTGTCTGAGCGCCTCCCAGTTTAAATGACCTCTGGCTGCATTGTGTTGGTGAATAGCTCTCTGGGAAATGAGACACAGGCTGCACAGGCTGCCATGAAGGTAGCCTAACGCGCGAGACAGGGAAACAAAGCAACAGTTACAAAGTGAGAGTGGGAGCTTTTAGTGCTATTTCTGTCCTTTTTGAATCCAGGTGAGTGATGTGAAGTTGTTGCTTGTCTGCTCTACTCAGCCTCAGGCACCATTTTCTCCTTCTTTTTTTTTTCACACTGAATTGTCAAATGCGGCCTACTGTCAGAAGCAAAAGCTTTTGCTTGAGAAATTGCATCAAATAATTTCCAAAAATAATTGCTTAAGTGCAAGAGCACACTGATGTCTTGCAGAATATAAGACTAGATTATAGGGAGAAACATTATCCTATTAAATCTTTTATTTATCCTGTTCTGCTCTCGCCCTGGTAAATCTGCGAAAAGTATACTGTTGTGAGGTGGCAATAATCTGAAGGTTTGTGCAGCCTTCCAATTATTAGCATTTCTTTCCCGGCAAATGTTCCTCTATATAGTACTTGCTACATAGAGGGGAGCTCAAAGAGTACCCTAAAGGTTTCTTGGAATCACCAAGAGATTTTGTTTTCATTCCAGACCAAAAGGCATCAGAGTTGTGTTGTGCTCACTGAGAAGAGAATTATGGTCACATAAGTGCAGTATGTTCGTGGTAGTAATAATGAAAAGCAAAGCTGAAATGAGTTTTGGGGGGGAGAAATGTTTTCCTGTTTTTGCTTGGCAGTGCATGTTATACAGAAACATGACTGCGAACCAGATAACCTTTACTGCATATCAGACGGGAAATCCTCTTTCATCAGGGGAGAAGCAATGGAAGGCGCATGTCCCCACAGATGCCTCCATATCCCTGTGATGATGGGTGGACAGAAAGATCAGGGATAAAACAAGCCAGCCAGAGAAGTAATATTTCCTCTGAGGCTGTAATATAATGGCTTGGATCTTAGCTGTGATAGATTTTGCTTTGACACTGTGTAAAGAAAATTTCCACACTATCCAGTTTCCATCTGTAAGCGCAAACAACGGCGAGATGGGTCGACGGCTAGTTTATTTGTTTCACGTTTGTTCTCCGCTCCCTGTGGGTAATAGTTTGCACAGAAGTGTCATTGAATAAAACAGACAAACATTTAAGCTGAGCGCTGCCCTGACTGTAAAACAGTCTCTGAAACCAGCTGTATCGATTTCTTGTCCTGGGCACACAAACACAGTAGCAGGGTAGAGTACCATCTTTATCTCGACTTTCCATCGCCACTGTGACTGATAGGAGAGGCCCTTTGCTAACAGGTCTGTCCTCTACATACATGGACAGTTTGGAGCAGCTATACATTGTCCTCTGCACACACCCTGCCAGCCCCCTGAGCCAACAGTTACAGTCTTTGACAAATGGACTGATGCTATCTCGCTCAACAATATGTTGACTTCAACAAAAGGCAATTCACGGGGACATTTCGGTATTTATAAATGTCAACTTAAGTAAAAGCTAAGGTCTCCTGCTGCAAAGGTTTTGTAATTAAAGGTCAGCATTTGTGATAAAGCTGTTGTTTTTTTCCTTTTTCAAACTATTCCATTTTTTCCGTGTTCTTTTCTCACACTGAGGGAAGACTAAAAAACAATCCGAGATTAGAGGGAAAGGTCTGCATTCCAGCAAGACTCGAGAAAGCATGAGTGGGGGTGCTACAGATGCTAATATTAAGATTAGCTGTATATTCGAGGATTTGATACATAACACAGTCTAAAGAGCAGAGGAAATGAATACTAATGAAAGCTGTAGCCAAGAATAAGAATTCACCAATTTCAATACATATTTAAATCATTCTAAACCGAACTCTCAAGCCACAAACGAGGTCATTATTTCTCCAGTTTTCCAACTTGCATATCAACAGTGACAACCTGCATGTGAACCATTTGATCAATTTGTGAGGGTGACCTTTTGAGTCGATTAATGCTGAATACTGTATGTGTGCCTGCCTACCGTCCATCAAACAGTTCCCCTGACATCCCAGGAGCTGTCAGCCACTGAGCAGAGAGCATCGGTGGGACGGACAACTCAATTTAAGTGGACCATGTGTGGAATAAAAGCAAAAAGAGAAATAAATGCAAAAGAGTCAGTGAAGGCCTGGAGAACATCAAATGAGACACCTGTTTCCACTCCAGTAACATGGTGACAGATAAGAAAAAGGGGGGCTGGGGGACCTTCTCAACTGGCCACATCATGGCAGACAAAGTGACAGCTTCAAGAGGAAACAAATTCACACTAGCTGCAGCAGCTGCAACAATTATATGGATGTGCAGGAAATAAAACAAATCAATTCTGAATTAAAGCAAACTCTCTGGCTGCACTCAAATAGTCTTTCTTTGCCTAGAAAGGTTCCTAACTGGGTGAAATGACCCGGAAGTATCTAATTGGCAGACATGATAAGAGCTGGTCGGATTCTCTTAGTACTAAGGAAAGGTGTTTTAATCTTTCCTTTATTATCTCTTTAGGATTCAGTATACCATCCTTTACCAAAGAAAAGGGGATAATGCAGTCCCACACTTCCTTGCAGCAGCAACATTAAAAGCAACACATCGACTGGCAGTTCACAAAAACAAATGATGTGCCTGTAATGTGTAAATGTAACAACTATTTTTTTAAACAATTATATTACTTAAGATTCAGGACAATAAATATAAGTGGACAGAGGGGTGAGTGTTGGTAACCATTCTCAATGTGACAACCATTTTGCTTCATTTTTCTAGCTTTAATCTCTTTTTTATTTTAATTCCAAGCTCGGTAATGAAGTACTATTTTGTCACTGGATTTTCCTGTCAAATAGCCTGCATGAAACAACAAAGTAAGAGCGCATAGGGCCAAGTAGGGCTGGCAGATATGGCTTTAAAATAATATTGCAATTTTTTTTGCCTATATCGTTACCATGGCATTGTTGAACTTGATTATTCTCTGTGAGTTGGGAAAAAACTAACACTTCTTCAGTTCATATATTAATAGCAATTACAAGTTGTAGTGATGTTTCATAATTGCAAAATGCAAGCAAATATTCACGGCCTGGAACTGGTGCTCGTGCATTTTGTGTGTGTGTCTGTGTGAGAAAAGCAAAGAGCTGTAGAGGAGAGTGTGAGAATCAAAAAACTGAAACGAGTTTTATGCTGCTGGCTTACAAAAACAACACGACAATTTATACCCTACCCTACATATCGTACATGAAATAAGCCATGAGTAAGAACAAGTATATTCAATTTATCGCCCAAACCCAATGAAAAAAGAAGGTAAGTAAGTAAGTAAAAAAGTAAGCAGTAGTAGTAAAAATAATAATAATAATAATAATGATCTTTATTTTTAGAGCAGTTTTCAAAACCCATGTTACAAGGTGCACCGCAAAGACAGATTAAACTGGAATTACAGCCTCTAATCAGTTCATCCTTAACTCAAAGTGGAGGTTTGTGCAAAAATTTTAAGAAATTCCCTCATTCTTTAGATATTATATTATTATTGAAAGTGAGATGCATGCAAGTTCAAAGTGACCTTGACCTTTGACCACCAAATTTTAAACAGTTCATCACAAGTGGATGCTTATGCTTAATTTATAGAAATTCCCTCAAAGGCATTCTTGAGATATCGAGTAGAAAAGAATGGGACCAACTAACTGATAGGCAAACCGAAAACATAATCCCTACTACCAGAGCCAACGATGGCATGGGGGTGTTATGAATTGGATCCATCAACTTCAAAAACGTCAGTGGATCCAGTGTATCTCCACCAAACACGTCAGTGCATCAAGTGAAGCCTTTGTTCCCACTGTGCCATGACTGAGCCACTATACTTGATAATAATTCAACTCTCAAAGGTGTTTATATGAAATTCGTCTTAAGTACACTAATTATGATATTCTCTGACCGCATTAGCTTATTATTTAATAAAAAGTGTTTGAAAAGCTTAAATTCAAAACATGGGCCACATAACAATAATATTGTGTGGACTGTTACTGTTTACAAATGTCAGTAAAATTAGAGGACACCAGTTCTTCTTTGTTTAATTCAGTTATAACCAACAAAAACAACAAAACCTTTTCAGGACTAAGTCTGATTGTTTGTTTATGTGTCGCATTTGATATCGGAGACACAACTGAATTTACAAAAAAATAGCTCTGTGTTTGGCATTTTAAAAATTACACTGATTGGAAAATTAGAATGAGGGAGGAGGTGGAGTGATGGTTTGTTTGTTTCATGTCACGACTGCATTTCCAACAAAGCTATTCATTTATTTATGAAAAGAATGTATTTCACCACTTGTTGTGTCACATCTAACATTATTGCTAGATCAAGGGCAATGCTGTTTTTTTTTGTTTTGAGTATGAGGTGTCATCAGGGAGTGTTGGGTGGGCATGTTGATAAAGAGCGATGGGGGCGGGTTGGGGAGGGCAACATAAACAGTTCCTCAAAAGTTAGCCATGAATTTATGGGCCATGCACAACAATGCCGGGTTTGTTATTAATTCGAACCAAAAGACTCTGATTAATCATAATATTCATGAGGCTCTAGCGACAGAGTGGGAGTGACCTTGACTTCTCCCTCAATGTGCTTATGTGAGCCCCGAAGTCAAGGAATATCAAAGGGGACACAGTCCTGGAGATCTGGGGCAGAGACATCACCCACATCCGTCACACACCTCTGGGCTAAACCAACTCTTGGAGAGGCTGAACGACACTGAGCAAAATATCAGACTTTTCATGGCCTTCCTAACTTAAGGTATTGGCCAAATCCTGGGAGGCTGTAGCAGTGTGTTTGTATATGTGTGTGCCAGCACAGAAAAAGTAGGATGGATAAAGGTACAGCTGAGCAATAAAATAATGTGAAAATCACATCACGGTAACATTTCCTTGATTAAGGAAGTTATAATTAATCAAGTTTCTAATTAATATGGTTCTTGGTTTTTATAACTCATACAATCAGTCTGAAGCAAATCAGGATGCTGTTTGTTCAGTGCAGACAATCAGGCTGTAGTTTGCTTCTGTTTTCACAGTTGCATAGAAAAAATAAATTGACTGATAAAGAAAGTGGGAGAAAAAAAACTATACAAGAGCAATGCAGAACTAAAGGAGAACAAAAGCAAAGCAAACCTCCGAACATGAGGAAATTGTCGATAAAGAAAATGTCACATTTATGCAAAGTGGACTTTAGTTGTAATAAAACTGAAGCGGCTCAGACAAAACATTTTTTATGCCACAGAGCAATGCAAGAAAAATGACTGATCTCTTTTACTGCGTGTATATGTAGCCACTGTACCAGCACACTGGGCCCAATTTGTGCTTTGCCCTTTCATTCAACTAGTGCTCACCGTCTGCATGAAATTAGCGTCTGATTAAGTAAGGCAGCAGGTAATTATGCAATCAGTGACTGGGTCTGTCTACGTTGTGCATTCTGTGAGCGAAAGATGCTATTCAGTGGTTTGAGAAAAGCAAGCTCAGAAATGAAGTCAGTTCAAAAAGCATTTTTACAACATGGTGATTGTGAGAAATGTTCATTTGAAACTATTTAGATTATGTCAACTAGTTTATTTATTTTTGTATTAGGGATACAAAGCCATGTTTATAAAATTAAATGTTCATTTACATTTAGATAGACTTTTTTCATGAAGGGATACTTTGGTGATTTTCACCCAGCTTTGTATTAAAACAAGGTGGGTAAAATGAGTAGATGAACTGTGGTAAATCCCTCCATCTAAATGGTGCATTAATGTCCCTCCTCCCTCTGAGAAACTCCGCCAAAGCACATCAGCCAGCAGAGTTACGCTGGCTCTCCTGGGCTGCTGTTGAACTACAGGCGGTACTTTTGCATTTGGTAATGCCCGCCACCGAGAACACAAAGTATATAAAGTGAAGAGACAGACCCTCCCCTCTCTCTCTTTTTCTCAATATGGGATTGAAACCCGATCAAACAGTAAACAAACAAAACAAAAAACAAAATTTAAATTAAGATTATGTTTCTGTGTTGTCTTGGACACCACTCTGCTTCCCGGACAGTGAAAACAGGCTGAAAAACAGATCAAACGGTGAAAGATTCTGTTATCGCTTTACCTAATTCTTGTCTCAAATGTTTTCAGAACATGTTTAGCTTACCATTTAACTTTAAAACAAGATAATTTTTTGCTGTATTGCCGTCATTGTTTCACACATACAGGGTCGTATTACATCACCCACCAGCAGGAGCATTTATTGGTCTGGTGCAGCACATTGCTAGATCAATTGAAAGGCAATCTTTCCAGCTGTGAAATACATGTTTAATCAAAATACAATAAAATCATAATGATTTTTTGGGTTGCTTTAGATCACAGCAGTTACCAAAATATTGGTCGATGTTGCAAAATCTGTTAGATGAAATGTATTATGATGTATTAAATAATTACACCAGCACATTCCACTTGTCATAATAAAAATGCAGTATTGTACAAGTATGAATAATGGCATTACACAAATTACCGCTGTTTTTATAGTGTATTTTGTTGTTGGTCTTGAAGCACATGGTCAGCAGCACTGGTCATAACAACATCAGTCAATGAGCGCAACAGTGATTTTGATGCATTAGTGCTAATTAGAAATCAGTAACTGATATCTAGTTCATCAATACACCTGATGTATGAAAAATGAAGAACAAGTGAAACACTAATTGGCTTAGATTTGCTTGAGGCAACACAATGTAAGTAGTATTGGCTAAGCCTCTTATGTTTTGTGTTGCCCTAACTATTTATGTCCCAATTTGGAGTCTCATAGTGTGTCACGTTAAAATCTTATTAATAGGAAGTGTTACTTATTTGAGCCATCTCATCTATTCTGCACTGTCTCCCATTTCTGTCAATTTATAGCACTCCAAGGGAGGCACCTGATGACCAGATAGACCAGCTCAGCCTTTCTTGAGGTTCACGTTCTGCAGCGCCAGCACAGGCTGTCAGGGACATTTAACACAGAATTTGCATTATTTATGAGGCTACCTTTGAAATGCTTTCCTTAATTATGTTCCAAATTTCCATTTAGAACTTGTGCAGTCTTCTGAAAACATCCTGAAAACACATGCCGAACGCAGCAATCGGAGGAACAGAGCCTGGCGTCTAAACAAATTGAGTTGTGACACAGTTGCTGATTGATCATGTTTACCAGCCCATCTCGCAACTCACATTACGGATAAATGAGTTTTAACCAATTTACAACACTTAAAGCAGTATGGTTTCCTTGGTTACTTTTTTGCCCAATCACAGGGCTTGGTGCCTGTCCTCACCCCCCACCACTCAGCCTATAAATGGCAGATTAAGTTAGGGGACTTGGATAGATCCATTCTAAATAGCCTAGGGTTACACTAAAACAAGCAAAATAAGGCAGGAACTAAATTACCTTTGTTTGTGCCTGTGAATGATATCAGTCAAAGTCACTTTTGTACGGTGTAGCGGGGAAAATCCTCCTGACTGTTTGCGGGAGTGCTTAGTGAGGCAAAATCCAGTTTATTCTTATGTATTTAACAAAATATCTTATGCTCATTCAGCTTGTAGATAAACAAACAAAACTCGTCAATAAAATTTTTATATCGGTTTTTTAGGAAATTTACTGCATTCAGTCATCAATCTGCCCAATAGTTAGGCTTTGAATCTACAGCTTTTAAAAAATGTGTCACATACTGTATAATCTGCTACATTCCTGTCTTTCCAAGCATAGCCCTTTGTGTGGACCAAAATTCATATAAAAATAAATCTTTACACAAAGACTGGAGCTAAACAATCAAGAATCCACTTCTGAAGAACAATAATCTATTATTGTCTTTATGTTTTGGCTGCCAGCATAGCCATTTAAAGGTTGCATTTAGTATTTAAGTGACTGTGACAATGCTGTGTCCCTGCCAAGTGAGTGATACAAGCTGAGGCTGCAGCTCACTATTGTACTGGTAAATTATTTCATACAAAAAATATGACGTTTAAAAGGCAGCATTTCAGGATAAAAACTATTTTTTTCTCTACTGTAGATCCCCAATTCTGAGCATGGGATTTGGTGAAGCAGATGTTGGAAGAAAAAAAAAGCAGCTATAGGAAGCGGAGGAAAAGAGAGAAGTGTTTCCCTCAGTGAGAATATTTGGCTGTATTTCCCAGATGCATGACTAAATAATATCTCCTTTCCACATAACAGAGAAGTAATCAGGTGCTCCTTCAGCATCTGGCAGGATGATGAATTTCCTCATCGGATCCTTCAGTGAGGTGTTAATGTATTTAACAAATTGCATTCTATTCAGAAACTGATACATTGTGGGGAAGGGGTGGTAGCTGCAGTTGTGTTTTTTTTTCTTTACTTACTTTTAATGCAACCCTGTCAAAAGAAAGAAAAATATGCCATGGGAATTTTTGTGTAGACATTTTGAAATTCATGGAATAATTCCCATATTAATGTCCCTCTGTGCAGGTTTTTAAAATGTCTTCTGTCTCCCACAGCTTGGATTAAAGAAGACACTGGGAAAGAAGGCAATGTGTGCCAACCCTGAAAGTTATGCCATCTGAAAAGCTGAAATATAGCTTAAATCATCATCACATAAAAATACATAGGGATGTTTCCACAGTTTTGCTTTAGGCTTTAAAATTCTTTACAAAAAGTCCAGTATCAGGGAGGTTCTAATAATAACATAATATTAACACTATTTGTATAGCACTTATCAAAACAACATTACTAATGAAAGATGGGGTAGAGTACCACAGTAATGAGTTCTATAACCCATAAATAAGTTAGCAATTCAGCACCCAGGGTATCAAAGTCAATAGGTTCTTTGAAAGCGTTTTTAGTTAGAAGCCTGAAATATGGTCTGTGTTTAACACAAGCTTTCACATTTTGTTCTATGACATAAAATCTGTCAGTAATTACCCTACTCCCGAACTTTGAAGCTTTAATGTGTGTTTTAAAAGGAGATGCAAAGAGGTGGCTGAAGGAGACTACAGAATGTCATTACATTGCATTCGGCTTTATGGTTGTGTTGTGGTGGTGACGTTAAATCATGCAACCGTAGAGTAGTTTGTTTATAGTCTAACATTAGCTTTTTACATCTGGCGATTGCATTCAGGCCTCCAAAAATCCTAATAGTGGTCTTTGTGGAGATTATCTTGCTGAACATAACGTGTAAGGATCATAAACTTTTATTTGCCACACAGCTTATTTTCTAGAGTAATCCAAAATCCAATGGAAAAATCCCACTGGCTTTTAGAAAATGGAAACAGGGCAGTGCTAATTTCAATGTCGCCTACAGAAAAACATCATCCCTGGGGAACTCTATTGAGCTGCTTTATGGAGATTGTGTTTAAAGCTTCACCCATAGGCACTAAAAGGTCAGGATATCCTGGCCTCCCTTGCATTGATTTAACTTTTTTATTTGTCTCCTCTGAGTCCCAAAACTTTACAGAAGTGCACTGCTAAATCAACAGATTATCCCTTAAACAGTATCCAAACTTTGCGTGAGGTGTTGTTCCCTACCACTAAGAGAAGCAAGGAAGAGAAAAAGCATTAAAGCAGAAAATCACAGTACTGACCTGTGAAATGTGAGTGCAAGGATTGGAACAAAAGTTTTGTTCTTTTCTAATAGAAACATTGTTGCTATTCAGAAGAGGACATTGAAAAGTGCATAAATCTGATATATTCAATCTGTATTTTAAACTCTTATTTCTTGTCCATATATGACATAATGTCTGACGGTAGAAAAACCACCTAAACAGATGGCATGATGCATCCAATCTGGAAGCGTGCTCTTGGCTTTGCCATTAAACCACCTAATTTCTCTAAAGCACCATCACAGGGACTGACTGCAACCCCTCTCCCAAGATGCCTTTGCACATTTTGCACATATTAACAACTGACAGGCTCTTAACAGTGCACAAAAGGGGAGGAGAGTCAAGTGAATCAACTATGAGAAAGTGGGTGGTGTGACTCAGCTTTGAGGGGACAGAACCAGAGATGCAGTGAGAACTTGGGGAAGACAAGAGGTGAAGAAGAAACCTCCAAGAAAATGGACAGAGAAAGAGAGAGATTTGGGAGATCTAAAATAATAGTGACATTGTCTCTCGACAGCACTCATTATTTCTCTATTCAGTGAGCCCAGTGCTGAGGGGACATGGCTGAAATACAACTTCAGAATACATTTGACAGCGGGAGCAGAGATGAGGCGGTGGATTTACAGTGCCATACAGTATCAGCGTAATATTCAACTCCTGTCATCACAAATCACAGTGTGCTGCGCACTGGATAAATCCTGCAACTTGTTTGCAGAGGAGAGATATTTTCTGTTTGTTTAAAGGGAGAGGTAAGAAAAATAAAGGCCACTTGATTTAAAAGCCCAGATCAAATCTTGTGCTACAAACACCAAACCAGAGTATGAGATCAAGTGCTGAATGATTTGTGGGCCATCAGAGCGAAGACGCTGCTCTGAGTTTGCTTCAACAGCCATTTGACCTGAGATTTATCCACATGAACCACTGGTGCATTTATGTTACACAATAAATAAAACAGAGACCAATAAAAAACACTAGCATTCAGCTTAACGTCCTTACTGAACAGGGTCCTGTTTTTTTTTAAGTTGCGTATAAATGTATATAGAGTAATAGGGCTGAACTAAGAATTAATTTCATTATCAATTAGTGTGGGTTTTACTGAATGAGTGATTAGTTGTTTGGTTTGTAAAATAGACTAAAAAAGGGTCCCAGATGTCTTGTTTTTTGCAAATTAAAACTGTTTACAATTATATAGACCATTATTCACATTCTCCTTGGGTCTATTTGTATTTCCTGTTAGAAAGTTTTGTACTGTATGGCAATGACATCAGCTGATAGGATGTAAACATGTGCCCAAGCTGTTGCTTACTAATGCAATTCCAGTAAAACGGTTTATAGACTGAATCATCGTGATGACGTGCTAACACCACCAATCACTTCCAGGCAGACAACTAGCTATTGAATTGTGGAGATATGTGAAATCGGCACACTTGTCGGTCTATAAACCATTTTACTGCACACTTGTTAAATTCTATTGTCAGTTTAGGCCATAACTGTAACATTTAAAGATATATAGTTCAGCACTGTGGTCTGATCCATCTGACATGTCTGCTGAACTTATTTAATGTGTTGCTTTGCTAGCGTCTTTGAAAAAAATTAACTCTACCAGCGTGCAATCTAAGCAATGTCCTGCTATGGGTGAGTTCCGCAGCAAAACATATTTTGTCCACCAAAATTTTTTTTTTTTACCATAAACACTAAGCGATAATTGTCTTGAAGGGGCAAATTATCTCTAGAGACAGCATTTTGTCAGTAAAGTGTAATTTAATGTAGGGGGGTTCTACAATGACTTTAATGCAAACAAACATTGAGATTTGGTTTTAAAATTGAAATGTGAAAGTGCCAGACCTCATTGGAGAGGCTGGAACCAGATAGTAGTTGGAAAATTTTGAAGTACTCAGTTATTGAATTTGTTACTGATAACTTTTCAATGTAATCGACTAATCCAGTGTTGGACTAATTGTTTCAGCTCTGAAGTCTTTTTCTCGATGTTGCAAAAGGCCGAATTCTTCCAAAAATCAAATGTCACTCAGCAAATTGCATATAATGTGCTCATAAATATGTATTTGTTCCAAATTTGTTTAAAATTATTTGTAGTGAGAAGCCTGTGAGCTATAGTTCACTTAAAGTCACTGTTGTCTTGCCCCTTTGTTGTGTCTGTCTGTTTTAAGGACCTTTGATTGTATTAATATGCCACTGCCTTGTGACAAAATGAATGTCACTGTCTGGTCAGCAAACAGACACGAACTACAGTGTGACACCATCCTGTGTCATTGAATGAATCCTGATGAAAACAAAGTCCGCAGAGGTGCTGAAAAAAAAAAAAAACATAGCGGGGATAAGATAGAGGAGAGCTGTATTCTTTGAAGATATGAATAAGTAAGTAAAACAAATCTGTCTGTGCAAAATGAGTGGCCCATATTAATCAACTAAATGACTGCGTATGAGTTGCCCTTTAAAATCCCAGCTGTCCCTGGGGAAGTGCTGGCTGTTAATATTTAATACATACACGTGTAGTGTCACAAATCAATCTGTCCTACAAATTAGTTCAAATTAATTCAATTGGTGGTCAAAAAGCCATCTGATTAACATGAAGTGCTGACATCGGTGCTGTGGAGATTTATTGTGCGGTTGATATTGTCACGGTGGCTTCTCTTGAAGCCACACGATGCCTTTTTCATTTTTCTGTCCAAACAGCACACAACGGCAAACTATTTTTAGCGTTTTTGTGCCACGTTACGTGTAAATAATGGTGGAAAGTCATCCTGTGGTTTGTTAAGGATAATGTGGCGCAGGCTCTATTAGTGCTAAAGGCTCGTTTTTGTTCCGGCTCTGCTTTGGTAAGCATCCGACCGGGCTGGGTGTTAAACAGATATTTCTAGCTGGCGTCAAGGTGGCAGCGCATCATAAATATGTATGTACCTGAGGCGCTCATGGAAAGCAATAAGACATCATCATCACAGAGATCACCCTGCTGTCACTCCCCTCTGCAGGGCCCATTAATAAACACTGACAATCAGAGCCCTTGACCTGCCCCTGCCACCTCGGGGGGTGGGGGTGGGGGGGCGGAGCATCCCTGTTTCCCCAACAGCTCCATACACTCCTTTCAGGGGGTTCAGCTTACAACATTTTCTCTAATGTCCATAATCAATTTGTCACAGGAATATATTTTGATATATCACCATTACTGAAAATCTGTCATGGCAGCCAAGTAAAACTAAACTTAGGGATTATCAACAAGCACTTGTTAAGGATATACTATATATATACTATATACTGTATATATATATATATACTATACTTTTACTTTTAGACTTGACATAGCGGCAAAATCACCAGTGTAACATAATGAATTTTAAAATGTCCACAGAGAAAGGTCTATTAGGTGACTGATAAAATAGATAAGATTGTAAGGCACAGTAGGTGCTCAGCTGTGGGTGAGTAATCAAAGCGCTAAATAGGGTGGCTGCAGTTGTGGGTGTAGTGCAAGAAATAAGTAAAAGCCACTAAGGGCGTAGCTTCCACTTTTCAAAATTATATATTTGTCCCCCTCTTACAGTTTAAGTGTGATTAATTTGACATTAAAGACACTGAGCTGCACTCTTACCGTTAAGTTATTTTGTGCACTCACAGCATTCATGCTTTTCAGGTAGTAGTGTTGTGATTTTGCTGTGGATTATGCCTCTTTGGCAAAACACAAGCTGGCTAACCTTCTGGGGGAGCTCGTGAGGAAGGCTGCAGACACTACGCAGGACTAAAATAAAATATATATTTTTTAAAAAGTCCATCAGCTCCTCTGTATTTTTTGAGTAAGAGTTAAGTTAGTTTTTTTTAAGTCATGGATAATTCCCCTAAAAAGATGTGAGAACTGATCATAGCAAAGTAAATGAGTGTTTGGTTTTTGTTTTTTAGACAGAAATAAAACATTATTCATGCAGTTTAAATGTTCATTCTTTACACTGGAACTGGTAGTTAATTTTTTTTTATAGCAAACAAAATATTTATCAAAAAGTATTCGGGTCTCTAGCAAATATATTAAAGGTGATTATTGGTTATTGCGTTATAATGCAGCAATTAATGTTTGTGTGCATTAATGGAAAGCATGAGAGCAAATTCAATAGTTTTGATATTTGCATGTTAAAACTTTATATAAATGAAGGCAAAAAAAATTATATTACTGCAGTATATAACTTTGTTATTGTACAGAACCTCTGACTTCATTGTAGGCCTACACAATATGGCCAAAGTTATAATCATAATAATTTTTAGCGATACTGAGATCACAATTATTTACTACTGCTATTCACTGATGGACAAAATATTTTTAATATATTTTTGTTTTATTCCATTGGATATTTCAGTCTGCCTTTGAGAGCTGAATGGATACATACCTACTGCTGTATTTTTTTATTCTTTTTTTTAAAGTGGTCACAGTATCATGAAATGCTGTTATGGAGATCAGAGATGATGCTTGACAATGATGGGAATCAAAAGTGGAGGCTGTCCGTTAGTTTAGAAAGCTCTTGATTTGATGTGCAGCAGAGTTTTCTATAAGCAGAGCATGCATTTCAATCGTCAGTATTGCAGTAGATTATGTTCATTTAATTGTGGGAAGCAAAACTCGTGATTAATTTTTGATTAATTGTGCAGCCCTACTTCATTGTGTGCCGCCCACCTCTGAAATCAACCCTATGCCCTTGATAAACCTAACGTGTAATTTTGTGTCCTGATAGAAAACAGACAATTAAAGGAAACTAAGGGCAATGCCCATTTATGCTTTAAACTCCAATTCTAAAGAGATGCATTTCCCACACATTTTGTCAAACCCTGTTTGTACCTGGTATCAAAATGTAATTTATATTGTGTCTTGATATCTTGCCAAAATAGTGAAATGCACAATTTTATGTAAGGTGTAAATACATGTAGAAAGCACTGCAATTGGTGGGGGTCCCGCATTATGATCATATCTCAGGTAGGTGGAGATGCAGTCTGGTTTGGACACATTTTTGGGTACAACAGGGGATCCATACATCAGTATTGCAGCAAATTAAAAAAATAAAAATAAAGGTAATTCTACTATGAAATTATTGGCATTCTAAACATGCACTTTCTTTCTTCAAAAATATTTTCCCAGTAATGATAAAGGTTAAAGTGTAAGTATTTTTCAATTTAAATGTGCTTTATACATCATAAGGGACTTTACAACAAATGCTTCACGAGGGCAAAATGGCAAAGCTGCACAAAACGTCTGAATTCCTGAGCAAAATTCCACATTGCATTTTCATTCACTCAAGGACAGCAAGTGTCTATCCGTGTTTAAGCAAATAGACTTTATGGCGAGACAGGGAGGATTTTGCCTCCAGGTAGCAGAGGCATTGGTGAATGAACAGGAGACCTGTCACACCGGAGCTGTTCTCCTCTGCCTGTCTGAGAGGATTAACCTTTGTTTATCCCTACCTCCACTCAGAGGGCTTCCTTCCACAGCCAGCCCGATGCCTCAGAGCAATAGGAGCTCCAACATCCCCTCCACAGTCTTCCATCCACCTCACATCCTGTCCATGAGATGTTTAGTGGATGCGATTAATTATTACTATTACAATTATTATTACTATGAACTGAACTGTAAATGTTATAAGTGATGAAATATGCAATTATCTTTAGAGTGTTCAACAAAATCATTGAAATTCTCTCCAGCACTTTACTACCTGAAAAGATGAACTACTGAAAAGACCTACTGGGAACAGGATAGGGACCTTAGTGATCATGGAGCCTCTGGGCTGGAGCTCTGTTTGAAGTGACTGTTCATATTTCACAACTGACAAAAAAGTACAAAGAGACACAAACTGACCTCAGAGACACACAATTACTAAGAGATGCATCACAACGGACAGATTTATAATGAGTACGAGTAGATGCCAAACAACTAGTGTTTAAATGACTGTAAAGAGATGCAAAATAACCATAAATGTATCAAAAAGATTATAAAGAGATGCAAAACAAAAACAAAGAGATGCCAAAAGACCACAAATAGATACCTAATGGCCGTAAACAGATGCAAAACAATCACAGAGAGATATAAAATGACTATAAAGAGATGGAAAATGACCATAAAGAAAAAAGACTATAAAGAGATGCAAAATGACAGCAAAGAAAAATGACTATGAAGCTGAACTTGAATCTTCCGGTCAACAGTTACATGTTAGCATTTAGCAAGAAGTTAAACTGCTACCACAGAACTTCAACTGTGACGATTTATTTACTGTGAGCTGTAATCAAACTATCAGCTCTCCAGTTCATATATTAATAATATTTGCAAGCTGCATTGGTGCTCTATGGTCACAAAATGCTACTAAATGGTTGTGGTCTAGAGCCAGGCAGATACAAAAACACGTCTTGCCTACAAACACTATCGATAAAGTTGTTAAAAGTTTGACTATTACTGCGGGGGGCATTAAATGTGATGATTTATTCACTGTGAGCTGTAAACAAACTAACAGCTCTCGATTTCATAACACTGCATTTTGCTCCATGGTCATGAAATACAACTAAATGGTAGCAATCTGGAACCCTGAAGATACAAAAACATGCACCACTCCTGCTCACAGCGGTCTAGATGGGCTTGAGGTTGTGTCTGACGAGTCATGGTTGTGAGTTGTCTTTTGTATGTGTCTATTAGAACAATAGAAATCGAAACACCCCAGCAAGTCTAATGCCGGTAGCTTAAAAAAATTACAATTTATACTCAATGTTCGCGATGCAGTCATTTTCATATTTCACGTGGAACAAGCTGCAAGACATCAGCATAATAAATATATCGCTTACCCATACCCATGATATTTAAAAAAACTACAATAAATCCTACTAAAAGGAATGACGACATAGTGAAAATAATAAACATTCTGGTGTGAAAGAGTGTAGTGGGTATTATTCCAGTGAAAAAATGTCTTCCATTACAAACATACAAACCTAGTATTTCATAACTTGCACAATGAATGTATGCCAATTAAACCATTACAAGTTACCTTATTTGAGGGTTATTCTAATACATACATCAATTTAGACTTTAAGTCTTAGAAGCTGCAAAAATACGAATCAAATGAAAATGCAATTTGAAGATATAGGTTTGAGGAATTCTGTTTAATAAATTAACTGGCAATATACATGAGGAGACAATTCCACTGAGGTAGCACATGTCTTTTAGCTTCACTCCGTTCTCTCTCCTATTAAGCTCTGATTTATGGCTTCATAACCATAATTGCTGAAGGGCAGCTGCTCCATTGCATGATTCAACTGAGTTTCTAGGGTGTCAACTGCATCACCTGCTGTTCTGCTTGGAACTAGACATCACAGGTAGCAGACTTCTGATAAATAACACCATGAGCATCCTGGCTGAAGTTGAGAACACCACAGCAAGAAATGACTTGAACTGAAGGAAAAAATAACCAGAGTGTCTTTCCTCATTTCATTTAATTCATCAAATATAAAACTGGGCCCCCTGCATGAACCTTGTGATTTAGAGAAGTAATTAATGGAATTACTGGGTGCGTCCTAATAGGAGAAGCCGGATACAGAAGATGGCTGCCTGTTGTGTGCTGTCATTTTAATAAAAATGTACATTTAGGAATATCTAATAAGACCTTTGTGGGGAGGTCTGCATTACCTTGCAATGTGCTGGAAACTTACCAGCCCTCCTGCCTTAAGATGCTTTCCTTGTTTTGCATTTCAAATGCAATCATGGATAATTCTGCCGCAATTTATTTGACTGACAGCATGACGGTGGGGTAATGACTGCGAAAAAGCAGTTCATCATGTCGTCACTTCATGTTCCAAAGATACAGTCCAGAAATCCAGAATGTGGAAGTCTAAATTTTGGTTGTATGTTTTTTGTTTTTTTTTTGGTCTATTTAATGCGAAATATTAGCTTGGAGGTTGCTTGAACTGCCAATTCAACTAAAATTCCCAACTCAAATATCTACGGCTCCTTGATTTGATGCCCTCAGATCATTGTGTTACTTCACAAGTCTGACAAACCAAAGGATTTGGGTGATGTCAGCTTGTTTTGAAGGCTATTTGCTACAGAGTATTAATAAAATAACATGTTAAATTTTAACCAGTGAATGAAAACAACAGGTCGCAACATTTTATACCACTGTTTTACATGTCACAGCTGCAGCTATACATTTTGCCCTGAAACAGCTCATTGTGTTATGCACATAAACTGAAAAGTATGTTTCCAAATTAAATCAGGAGAAAACAGTCCATCTATAAATTAAAAGTACTAAAATATCTCCACATACTCCCGTATAAAGAATGTAAGCATGCTTATGCAGTTAGACAACATAAGTAATGGCTTGAGGTTTGCTGACAGAAAAAAAGCTCATAAACTAAATGGAGTAACAAAGACATGACGATATCTCACACACAATTCTGGACACATTAAGACAAATATTTTTGTTCACTGACAGAATAACAGCACAATATTGCTGTGCATTTTGGAACAATAAAAATCATGCCGCCTTTTCAGATGTATGGCTTTCTGTGAGCTCTGAGTAGAATGAAAACATCATTTGAAATGTAAACACACAAACAGAAGAGATCAAATGTTTTTGTTTAGCAGGGACATGTGGTGATACCCTGATGATATCACGATACGCGGCGCTTTCAGATTTTTTTCCCTCTAAATAAGATTTCGATTTCTGAAGTCCACATTCATTGGGTAATGGCAGTGATACAATGACAGCAGTGATTGGAACTGGGCCAGATGACAAAGAGCTCCATGTGACTTTGCTGTCCAAAGGAGAAAAATAAATAAAAATGAGTCTCGAAGCTCTAAAGAGCATCTGCAATGTAATACATCTCAGTTATTGATTCCTGGACATTGTAGCCTTGTGTTTAAACAATAATTGATTTGTTTCCTGACTGTGTTTCTGGAGCCATTGATTTGAACACATCAGCAGCTGCTATTGTATGGTGCTAATCAGTTTGGTGGGGGGTTGTTCAAAATGTCATTATGATTGAAAAAATGGAGAAAGACAAAGCTGCGATACTGAGGTGATCCACAATTTAAGCAACGCCTTTTGCACAAATAGTTTATACCTGAGATGATGGTGTTAAAAAGTTTACCTATATTTTCTTTTTTAGTAGAAAGTCTTAGAGATGGAACACTTTTAAAGTTGACCACAGAAGTTATGGATGTTATTACCTTAGGATTTATTTCAAATCTTGTGTCTCCTCATAGACACAATATTTATGTTTTGAACTTTGATATAGCCAGCTTTGTTTTGTTGTGTTAAACAGAAACTAAGTTATGCAGTTATGTGTTACATTATATCATTTTTGTTTTATGTGTATTTATATAAGAATACAGTGTATCATGATTCAGATTAAGACACAGGGTTCACTATAGACTCATATCTTAATGTTAGAATCACAGACTGTATATAAAATTGGACGTTATAACAGCTAGTCAAAAGGGAAGTCAAAACATTTCATTGGCCCCCTGGTGGCTGGCTGCAGTATACATAAACCCCATTAGTGAATGGGACATGGGCAAAGTAAAAGTACATGTCAAATACATTTTTCCCAAAGATGGTTTCTGTCATTTAAGGTAGTTCTTATCACACTGATGTTTGTTGAATTTTGGTTTTAATGAGCTATTCGATGGTATAAAAAAGGGATTTGACATCATGATTGACAGTTGTATGTGCTAATCGATGTGCTTGCGGTTAATGGTGTTGCTTGCGATTGGCTGAATAAGTGTGAAGGTGGGAACTGGATACTGCAGAGATTGCTACTGCACAGATTCTGGCTTCAAATGACATCACCAGCGCAAGATGGCAGCAGCCATGCTCGAGTAAGTGGAGATGTGCCATCCATCATTAAATACAGCCTATGGTTTGAAGGAAAACGATTTATAACACCAGAAAATTATATTTCTTTCAGTAGAACCATTAATGTCTTTACACAGATTTTAATTAAACAAACAAAATTCAATTCAAAAGTGCAATGGACTGTAATTACTAATGGATAGCATCTCCAGATGTAAAACAGGCCTCTCCTATGATCTCCTATGATCAGAGTATGCATGGCTGCAAGCAAATGGGAGTGTTAGTGAAATAGTCATTGTCATCAGCCATGTGAACAGCTTAGCAGGAATATTGTCTTTTTTGGAATAAGGGCAAAAACTGGACTATTTTGTGCATGTAAACACACTTGATGACAGAAAGCAGCAAAAGAAACTTCTCGAACCATATGCTCAGTATGTTGTCATAATTCAAAATGAGACTAGATAAACTTCTTTGTGTCAATATTCAGAACAAGTTATTGACATGCACACAACTTCGTGGCACCTACACTGGTCAAACTCATTCTATTCTTGCTTACTTACTGGCATGGCATTCATTCCACGTAAAAAGCTTTGTATGCTTTCTATTTCCATGCTCAGCAATGTCTCATTATCATAAGATTATCATCTTATTATTCTTGGAGCAACAGGGGAGTCTTGAGCACTAGCAGGCCTGCTAACTAGGTATGTCTTCAGAGAGTCAAGGAATAATTTAGGAAATGGCCAATCAGGTAAACTATTTATTTATTCAATTTCCTTGACACTATCCTTGCAGCAAATACTCGACGCAATACTGCCTTCATCTGTATAGACATTATACTGGATGTGATTACATGTTTATCATTTGCTATTTAAGAACATTATACTGTAATGTTAAAGGGTAGGCTAATAAATAGAGGTTCCCCACATTGTGCATTTCCATTAAACAAGGGAAATTTCACATATCTTAAAGCAAGTTTGCCAGTCAATTTGAAGATGACTATTTTGATGATCAATTCTTGAATCTACAGAGTGCCTGAAAATAAACTAAACATTAGAAGTCTCCCTGTCACATTTACTTCACACTGGGGTAGCTTTTCTTCTCGCTTTTGCCAGTACTTTGTTCTTTTGTCTAAATTGGAGCATTTTCCACAGAGATCTGCCCTTCGTGGAGTTGAGCTTTGAAAACATCCGCTGATTATCAAACAGCTTTGCAGTGCAAAAAATGAACTGGCTTCTCCCAGGTTAACCTCCCGAAACCCTGCAGTCTCCAATGTGAGCCCATCACTCAGTGCTTAATTGCCTAGAGAATATTTCACCCATTAAGAGTGCAAGCATTGAGTGGCTGCGGAAATGTTTTTAGATTGATATCAAAAAAGAAGCCGATTAAAAAACAGACAGCCACAAAATAAATATTTAGGAAGAAGGTGGATTTACACTTTTTGAGGGAAGGATCAAGGGCAGGAGATGAAAACAGTGAAGTGATGGGAGCTGACAGGGACTGAAATTCTTGACTTAGAGATTGTGCCCTCAAAAAAAGGAATCAAGTGGGCTGTGCGAGCAGCTCCGCTTACTTAGTGCACCCTAATTGCTGTTTTTTAAAAATACTCTGGTACATTTAAAAATACACATTGACGCTTTACAAATTGTTAGTACTCAGACTTTTTAACAACAATTAAATCAGATTTTGGCTGAGCTCCAGAAGCCAATAGCATGGTGGGTTATTTAAAAAAAGAAAAAAAATAAGGTTCGGAGAAAATCTGCTTTTAATGAGCAGTGCAACGGCTTGACGAGCTCTACGTTGAGAGCTGCACTGATTGATATGTAAAATCAGGCCACAGGCCATGGATTGTGCAACTTGGTGGCAGCTATCAGTGAGTCATTCTGGTATGAAAGAGGAGGTAGACTTGTTCCTTTAGTCAGGAATCACAGCATTTTATTGTAATCACATAGAAGTCTCCTCATTGTCTCTATAACTCCCTTTTGTGTTTGAAGTAACTCAGAAAGGCGGAAAAAATGCATTTACTATGACTTGACAGGCAGTAATGGGCACAGAGCAATTAACATTTCATTTATATCTAGCATTTCATAACAAGAGCTCTGATGTCAGGAAGAAAGTTGTTCATATTTAAAATGAATGCTAGTTGTTTTGCTATTTTTGTTTAATTGGCGACAGAATTGATGATTACTTCAGTGAAAGCTTTTACACTCTCTTCCATCACTGCAACTCAGGATAACATGGGGAGACTTTGTGAATATTTAATCTTTCTAGACTCAATAGGATTAAATAAATATATGAAAAGTATGTCCACTGGTTTTTATTAGAGAAAAAGATTCTGCTCATGTTTTATTAGCTCCTAGTGAATTACGAATTTAACATTTTGATCAGAAAAAGTTCTTGTTTTTTTCTGGACGTCAACACTCTGAACACCACAAATGTTATCCAATCCAAGTATCTCAAAGTGAGCTAAACTGACCTTATATACAGGCCTCAGGTGTTGAGTTGCGTTGTTTGGAGACAGGTGGGTGGAGAGGATGCTGGTAACGTTTGAGAGAAAATGTCGCGTATAAAGGCTTGGTTTTCCTTTTACCATTGGTCTGTATATTTATTTGTCACTGTGTATAGTGCTTGCAACTGTGACAAAAGCCAAATAAACAGATAAAAAACACTTCAGAGTATTTCATCATATTATACTGCAACAGACAGCCACTCTGAACAGACATAACTGCTCTGCATGATGCTAATACAATGTGACTATCCCTGAGCTGTATTTTCTCAAATCATACACAGCCATTCTGAATTTTAGAGCACAGTATATGTTTTTTCTTTGGGCTGCTCCCAATGGCATGTTTCCATCGCCTTGGCTGTGATTGCTGCATTCCCCAGCAGCTGGGGATTGTAATGTGCTTATTATGTGAAGACCAGATGCACAAGAATTCTGGAGAGCGTATGAACAGTCAATAACAACCTACTGTTAGCAAAGGACGTCAGAACTGGAATGGACCAAAAAGTACAAGCATCTTGTGTTGACAAAATGCTTTAAAGGAATTGAAAAAGGCAGTTTTTCAACTTAAATTTGTGCAAGCTGTCTGGACAACAACTGAACAGAAAGCATGAGCAGGACAAATATTTTCTGCACGACAAATTTCTGGTAAAATTGCTCAAACAAATAAGACTCTAATCCAGCTTTTTATATATCAACACCTTTTCCTTCTGTTGTCTTCTAAGTGCTCTCTATTTAACAGCCTATTTTTGTGCTGTTCACGTGGCCATAGCTTAAGGTTGTACTAATGCATTCTCATGCAAGGATATTACACTAAAATACTTGAGTGCTGTTAGGAAAAAAATATGTACTTGGCCTTTCCTCTGAGAAAATGCAGATCCCTATTATTTCAAAACAATTATATTACACTTTTTTTTTAACACTGGGGAGCAAGACCACTTTAGGAAGACCCTGGGAGTTTTTTATTTATTTATTCAAGAAAAGCTTTATAATAGCTGAAGACATTATGCACTGAGGATTCAATAACATATTGAGGTTGGTAAGCATCTAAAGAAAGGGCTTTACTGTGCAGTAGAAGTATCAACAACAGTAATTGGACATAGAAAGATCAAAAGTTTCTATTTATGTATTTAAAAAAAGTCTGCACCTCAGATAACACCCAGCATCACAGTAGGGTAATGTCACAAGTTTGCCCTGTTGCACCTGTAATCACACTTCACAGTGATGTAAGAGTTGTCCTTTAACTATTGGCAGGCAGCAAAAAAGCTGGTGGGCAAAAAAAGTTTTAATTCTTTTCCCCTACTTTTTTGTTGATGAGCAGGGATGCTCCAATCAGGGTTGTTAGTGCTGATAAGGATTTAATGTAATCAATAAGAACCACTTGGTTATCTAAACAGCGATCAGTGTTCTCAACATTTTCACAGAAAAGGCCTGGGTTAGCAGACCTTGTAAAAGCCACCACATAGCTCCACGTCTAGACTTTATAGGTGTTATTTCCTAAAGTGGAATCGCCTCTACAAAATGTTAAAATGATCCTTTATCACCCATTTCAAGTAGCTACGACATTCCTTACAGGTTGAGATTGTGTTTTTATATAGAACTTTATACTTCTGGATCTGTCAGCACAACAGGTAATAAAATCTAAACTATCACTGCAGCAAACATTGATACTAATTATTGATTAATTTATGGCTTATTTGTGTAATTAGTCTAAAAAACCTTGAATACAAGTCACAGGAGCTGAAGCTAATGTGTTCAAACAGCTTCTCAAAAGTCCCAAGGGTATATAGCTTACATTGTTTAATAGATAAATAGCAGCAAAACCTCTAAAGTGCGTCCAAAAAAAAAACCAAACAAAAAAGTAACTGCATCACAAGAGAAATAATAAAATCCTGTCTGTTCCTAAATATTTATAGAAAAAAAATAATATTGTAACCAGCTATGGTAACAGCATGCAGAGAAGCCAGCCACAGATCCATTCATTTGTGGTGGCTCGTCATGATCAAACGATCTTCTGCCACAAATTGATTATCTATTTCTGAAGCGGGACCATTTATTAGGAACACTATTGAACAACATATATACTGTTTGGTTATTCATTACACCACACTCTCGGAGCACAGTGCATACTATTGATACTGACGGACAGTAGAATGCCTGGTGCAGTAAAACTAACTGTTAATTGTGCTGAGTTTCAAAGTTTGCATTCACCACCTCTGTAGCAACTGCTCCTCTCATCCATTCATCTGATCTGATCAGCTCATTCCAGATCAGCAGATCAGGTATCCACTAAGTGACTCAAACTCCTCTAACTGCTGCTTGAAGAGTTCTGCCAGCACTGTGTTCACAGACTCACAAAAATTTCCTAATTTAGGTAGGGGGACACAGTATAATTTTTTTTAAAAAAAGGGACACACAATATAAAAAGATGGGAAGTTTGTGCAAGCTATTAACCGCAATCAGTACAACATTTTACAATACTTGGAGTATGCAAATGCTTAAAAAAGAAACGTAGGATCATCCTGTAATGTAGCGTTATGTTACATTATGTTGTGCACCTTCAAATTGGTTTTACATAGGTGACCCAGGGCAGAGAAAAGACCGTCTGCACCAGTCTTTTAAATACATGAATAAGAGAAATAGCCTACCAGCGCAACTGGAATTGGGTCAATGTGTGCAAAAGTTCAGTGCAGCTGTATTGCTTTTTATTGATCCTCTTATCTGTAATTACAGTTAAGATAAAACTTAGCAGATTGTTGTTGAAAGAAAGTGTAGGAATTTAAAATACTCTTCACGACTTCAAGGCTGGTTCCATATAGCATTTGTTCAATGATATTTTCACAGCGAAGCCACAATCCTGACATTCCTTACAGAATTTAATCATTTTCACTGCATAATGGCTTCAAAGTATTATCATGTCGTACAACAGACTAAAATGGTATAGTGTGCCAACTACAGTGAGATATAGCTACTCAGAGGAGTTTTAAGCTGTGAAAAGTCCCGCAGCAGTAAGTGCCCACTTCTGCCAAGTGACTAACTGCCAAACTGAAACTGCTGCTGCTGTTAGGGATCACTATTCACTGGTACCACTTTCTTTCTATTTTCATTTTTAGGTAACTTATACTGTTTAATTTAACTTATTTTTTGTGATTTGTGCACTATTGCGTCTTTTAATGTCACTGTATTCAGCTAATTAACTAAGCTTCTACAGTTTTGAGTTGGTGATCGTCGTCGACACCTAAGTCCAATAAGTGGGAGTCACACACGGCCATAGATGTTAGATGTGTTGCCCGTTGATAGTGTTAAATTATAATAGGTTCCTTACAATTACTTACAATTTCTCCCTGAAAGTTTAATGTTGCCAAAGTCACATAAAAGTGGACCTGGATATATTTTTTTTTTCAGCAAATAATAGTTAATACAGTTTTTTTTTTTTAGCCTTTCTCAATTTCATTGTTCTCAATAATTTGTTTTCAGCAGAAATAGTTTAAAATGGTGCACTGAATAACAGTCTGAAGCACATTTGAATCTGGCACGGTAGATGTTAAAATGGGAGGCAAATTTTCACAAGGTTCTATTAATTCATCTGACAGTGGACATTTATTTTTTAAAACGATAGCAACAAAAACCACAAACAAGCTCAAGCCATATTTTTCTAGACTGAGCTGGGAGTGAGTCATAGTCTTAAACATGCAAAAGCACAGCATGTGCGTGGATGGATTTTGCAGTTTGCTGTTTTCTGGACAGGATTAAAATCACTGACCAGTGCATGCAATATTGAAATCACCAGACCTGACCAATAGAAATAAATCCTGTGCAGATGAGTCTTAAATCTAAAAATAACCACCAAAAATAACACCACTGTCATGTCAATACAAATTGTAAGGAAGGGAGGAGGGCCGTGCCAGTCCAAGTTGTAATGAGCGAGCATATGTCGGTACATGCATCATTGCTCATGATGCGATCAGTGAAATTAAACTTGGAGTCAATAGACATGATCAAATTGTCCCTAATCTGACAGGCTCATTCATCACCCAATGGCAGATTCTTTCCTGTCAGTGCCAGCCTCTCAACCTGTTCTGCTGCACTGCACTGATTACAATATGAAAGTATTGTTTAGTATTGGGACTTTTCAAAAGAGCCTGGAATTAAAACTTCATTTGTGACATCGCTTCTATATATTAAGTCTTTCAGTTAAAATCATAACAGCCCAGAACATAGAAAAACAACACACAGATGAACTGTTTCTGTTGTCAGTTGTGATTGTAGATGCATTGACAAGGGCACAATACAGAATTTATACATAATGCTATTTAATTGACAGATGAAGCACTGGCTGGTTGGTATTCCTTCTTTATGGGGTCTTATCTTCCACAGTCAATCACTGAGAACAAAATATGTATGAGGAAGCTTAAGTGTAGAGGAGCTTTAAATTACTGCACAGTCGTACTGATCATTTCTTTAGCACTCATAGAAAACTAGATTGTTTGCCATCATGTATTCAGTTTGTGCTGTGGAGATTAATTCCTAACTCAAACCAGGTGATGCACAGCTCCAAATAAACAATAGTTATCAAATAATTTACTTACACCCCTTATATCCTAATTAGGCATGTTTACTTTGGCAATAATCATTTTCAATTTCACGCCATTTTAACTTGAAGTTAATTAAAACAAGGTTGTTCATTAGCGTGGTTCCAGACCCTTCCCTAGCCACTGCACCTGCACATAATGCAATGCAAATAGGTAGCAGGGGGGAACTGAAGTGCTTTCACATTTCCTTCAAGCAAGTCTCAAATGAAATGGCCAGAGCAGAAGAAGAAAACAACAAACAATTAAAAATAACTCCACAAATGTCCTCACAGATGGCAAGAAAACACTGATGTTGAATTATGCTCATTATTAAGTTCTCATATTTTTAAAGAAACACATGGACAATAATGTTGCCACGAGTTTATTTCTCTCTGCTAATTAGCATATCTTCTAAACCCTTATAGTCTTTTTTTATACGCATGTGCTGGCCTTGCTTGACTCGGCGTGTCAACCTTGAGCGGCACAGGTTTCCATCTCCATAAAAACCAAACCACTTTTTTCATCTGAAAATCAGTGTCCACAAGCAAATAGTGTTGCTAATAGACTGAGGTCCAATGCTGCTTTCCATTTGCCACAGAAGGCAGAGCTGGAAAAAACATCGCACCTGAATTGACCGCATTCCAGTACAACAAGTTGGAAAACCAGGACAGTGTTAATAATACCAGTTCTAGGCAGGTAAGCCACCAGCTGATAACAATGCATCACACTGTGTTTTGGGCATGCAAACACTGTAGCACATGCCCACAGAAGCTGGACAGGACTGTATATACAACTGTTTTAATGAGACACAAATAAGAGAAAAGTGCTAATAAACAATATTCTCTATTGGTGACGTGTGGAGCAGCCATCTTGGATTTTGAGGTCAGACTCTCTGAGTCGTAAATACAACTTCTAGTTGTATTCCAGTTGAAATATCAGACTGAGAACTTGGAAAGTGAGACTTCCACGAGAAAATGGAACACACCACAAATCTTGATATTTTAGTGCAAAGCATCTGAATTCCACGTATTGTATTTTAAATATGCACAGTGATTTCTCTATACAGGTTAAAACCTGGCAACTACAAATCAATTTTGCAGGGCCCCCCTCTCCTCCTCCTGTCTTAGTTCACCCTCGCAGCCCTGCCCATGTTGCCACTTTTTGGTGTCATTTTCTGAAGGTAGAGGCACAAAAGTCTGGGGTTTAGTTACTCTTAAACTTAAGACACACTTGAACATTTCTCTGTCCGCCTCACTGCTGTTATTGTGGTTGACAACTTTCATGTACTGTTGTCGGGGCTCTTCAGTTTTCTTGTATTTTCATTTCTCATTGAACCAGCCAAATCATCTTGTACAATTTTCTTGCTCCAAACAGTAAGCAGAGCTTGTGTTTTATCCAGTGACCGCTGGCCATTCTCTTTTCTCTTTACTTTTTTTGAGACTCAATTGAGAGTGATGATACTGAGATGTGCTTTAGCTGTCAATAGCAGCAGAGTCTTTTGAAACATGCTGCAGAATCGTCACTGAATGTTAATGCTAAATAATGATGACAAAGCCCATTTGGCATTACCACAACCCATTTGGAAGAGGTCAGGCAGCCTGACTGAGAAGGCCTACCTCGGGCACGACTTGGAAAATGCACCACAATTAAACAAGTAATGTATATGCAAATCAATGTGGTATGGTTTGACTTGGAACAGCCAAAAGTGCTAATGTAACCCCTACTTGTTTACCACTGCCCGCAACATAATGTGGATGACATACACAGGAACAATCAGGTGCTTATCAACATTTTTTTATGAAATACTCTCTGGGGGGGGGGGGTTGTCCAATGAAAAATAACCCAATTAAAAGAGGCTTGACAAATGACCTTTCTGAAGGTAAAAAATAATGAGCAGAATAGTAATAGCAAACAGCTGTGCTGAGAAACACAACACACAAAGGTTTCATGACTTGAGGCAGCATTCATGTTAGTTCTGCTCTCCAATAACAAGCCATTTCATGAGCTCACAGCAGTTCATACTGTCTAGGCTGTAATTTGTTTCTAATCAAAACCAGGCAGAAAGCAACACCTTCAAAGCAATTCTAAGTTAACAATATTTCAGAAAGTAGCTTTGCTAAGGTTTCTTAAAACTGACATCCTTTCAGTGTCGTGGTAAGAGATAATTGAAATAAATCATATTTGTCAAATATAGATTTGCCTGTATAGGGCCTTTATACAACAGTAACAGTGTAGTATTACTTTCATCTGTCAAAATTCAAAGGACTAAATACACAGCTCCCCTCCGAAAACCCACGCAATCCCAAGATGCGTTTTAGAACCGTATACTGCCTTATTCTATTCGGAAGTGCCACTTCTCTGCAATGATGTTAGACTTTTTTGGCCTTTATTGTTGATGAAGTTGCCACCACAGAGCCTGAATAATGCCCTCCCGGTTTACTGCAACATGCAGTGAGGTATCTCAGATTTTTAGATGTAATTAACTTTGGGGCCTCCGTCTTGTACAGTGTGTTTGTATGCTTAATCTGAATAAAATGTGATCTCAGTACTGCTATGGAGTCTAGGTTCACAGCAGGTTTATTTATTGTAATCCAATCCCATTTGAAATCGGCCTAATGAACTGTCTCCCCTCCTACGACTGAGATAAAATGTGTTTTGGTGCAGCCACAGAGAGCATTACGACAGTGCAAAGACTAATCTACAAAACAATTATCACTTGTTTTCATTATCCCAGGTAGAAAATACACCGTTACATGCTTGCATTAATGTTTACTTTCATATTGTCGTGGTTGTGGCTGGACAGTATGTGGTTGACTTCATGTTGTGGTGTGTATTGTTTGAAGTGTTGGTACACAGCAATGGTTGTGCTCTGGTTTGCATCATGACAGCATTGTGATGTGTTTCTTCTGTATGTAGTGGCCGTGCACAGCGTCAGTGTCTTCATTAACTGAGCGAAGGAACCCTACTTCCCTCTAAGGCAAGTCTTGTTCACAGTGTGAAGAGGGGGGGTGGGGGACCTCTGGTGTTTCACAACTCATGGCTTCACAGACCATGCTCTCTGATTGATGTTTTTATAAGTAAGACCTTGCGCTGCTTTCCCCCTGGGCCATGCCTATGCATCCTGGTATCAATCACATATCATTTCCATTCTTACGCCGTCGCCTGACAGAAATACTGTAAAGGTGATCTATGTGTGTGTGTGTTAAGTAATTATTAAGTGTCCAGCTACACTAATAAATCATTCACATCACACCAGCACCCTTCCTTCTAACCTCTCTCCTTTGCACCATTCCCCAGTTGCCTCTTTACATTTCCCTTCCGTTTTCACAAACAATATCAAAGCTGCAAAGTCGTAGCTATGGTTTTGTGCGTTTCTCTTTATCTGGAGTACAGCTTGTTTTCAGGGGACTTTTAATTGCAGTGCAGCAGCGTTGAGTGAGGGAGAGCGTGCCGATCAGAGATGTTAGGAGGCCTTAGACTGCTAAGGCGTTAATGAGATGGCTGCCATCAATCAAGGGTTGTCGGAGATGACTGTAAATAAGACTGTGATCATGGGAGGTGTGTGTTGACAGGTGGGGGTTTCTGCCCCAATGTACTCCCTCACATTTGATTTATGTAAACATATGTCAAAATGAGACAGGTCAAGGGTTCAGAGCAGATGGGACAGATAATGTCGTCACCCGACAACATCCTCCACCAGCCCATCAGCTGCGGAGATAACCAACAATGATATTGAGAGGAGAAGCAGTCAAACAGTATAGTATGTGAGCTGTGGTCATCTGCAGACATGGTATGTTTATTAATTAATTTAGCCTAATTTGCTGAATACCAACTACAGTATTCATCCATCTTTTGCGTATCACACAGTGCCTGTACAGAGGAAGCTTCATGTCTGATACAGAAACAGCTCCATGTTCATCTATACAGCTGTGCAGGTTTGCGCTTGGCGAGCCTTACTGCTGAAATCGCTTTTTCATTATTTTGTTACCATCTTAATGCATGAAGCTGTTTCTGTATAGAATTTTTGTGATCTTCTGTTTTATATTTTTCTATATTTGTTTTGTGACCCATGATCTTGTTAACAATGTCACGAATTGAGCAAGTCACGCTCTCCTATTTCGGCTGAAGTGACTCTATGCCAGTGTTTCTGACAAGAGAGTGCTAAAACCTGGTAGAAATGCTGAATAATAGAGTAAATCTCTTTTAGGGATTGCAGAAATAGTCTGGTATTTACCTGTGAAAAATATTTTCACCAAATACCAAATACAGCTCTATAAAATGCTATTTTAGTGTTCTCCATCCTCCATCTTGCCCTAGCATGAACGCATATATATATACAGTATATATATATATATATATATATATATATATATATATATATATATATATATATGTGTGTGTGTGTGTGTGTGTGTGTGTGTGTGTGTGTGTGTGTGTGTAACCTCAGTTACTGATGATGTTCATTTTTTGCCTATTACGGATTATACTACTGCTGAAACATGTTTGGTATGGGTGTAACAATCCATTGATCTGCATCGATGTATTGATCAAAAAAGCAATGATCACTCATCATTGATGCAAAGTGAAAACATCAATTCATATCACCCACTTTCAGATGTGCCTTTATTTTGAAATTCTGTGTCTTCATCACACAGCGCCAATCAAATGAGGGCAAGCAGCCAGGAGAAAGACAATAATTAATGATGACGATGAAAATAACGCCACCTACTCTGGAATAAATCAGCATTTTGAAAAGTATTGATATAATATCATATTGTGATGAAACCAGTGATGTACACCCCAAATGTCTGGTAGTGATTACAAGTTTTTACTGGTGATTTTTAAAGGGGAAATGTGCCACTATTCTCTTCAGCTGCAATGATGGTGCAGAGACACCAAGAAAAGGTAGACCCAGAAACACTAATCAATCAGAAAAGACTGAGGGTTCTAGCAGGTGGGGGCTGTGTAAAAAATGTAAAACCGGTTTGACATTAAGCTAAACACCAGACCAGACCGGTATACCAAATTTTATCAGGTGTCCCACTTGACTGAGCAGTGGCTCCCGGGTGGAGCATTATGACACCATGTCCCAAAAGCAAACAAGCATCTGTTCATCATGTCGCATCATATAACATCAGAGCTATCTGTCCACACTAAATCCATTAAATATGCACCTCCATTACATTAAGTAAACAAACCACGTAGCTATCAGCTGTGTGCTCGAGATCAGACCAGAGACATAAACACTTAAATGATGGGTAAGTAGCCTACTTGCCATCTTCCAATGTTTTTAACATTACTTTTCTAAACAGAAAGAACACATTTTATATTATTATTATTTTCACTGGAATTGACATGTAACATATAACATCAAGTACAGTACGTTTAATTAGCGATGGTCATTTAACTTCAGAGTCTTTCCCCCTACAGTCAGCTTCAACCTTATTTTGGATTTTAGAAAATCATACAATCACTCATTTCAACTACATGAATCAGCTGATCCTTGTCTATTGAGATGCTTTCAAAGTGGGTGACAGGTATAAATAGAAACAGGGTGTTTGACAAAAGTTCAGCTCAATATGGCACACCATGTCACTTGCAGGCATTTAGGATACCACTTTTGTCATCTTTAAATCCAATATGTTGCCATATTGGGGCATTGTTAGTTTTCTTGAAACTAACTTCACGATGTCTTCTTTCCTGACACAAACCAAACACGTTAACTTTTCAGTAAACAAACACAACGGCAACATTTGTCTAAACTCCCAGCTCTACTCAAATTTTATCTCTGTCACATAACTCCACAGTCAATCACACAAGGCCTATCAGACACTATTGGCTCCATTAGTGTGTTTATAAATATAATATGTCAATCAAGTTGTCATATTGCCTGTTACTATGCAATAGAAGCTGGATTACTGAAAGAGTTTTTGAATATTAAAACATGTAAACATGTTCTTGTAGAAACAAAAGTTGAAGTTTGAACCTGAAAATTAATATAATAGATACCCTCTTTTTTTAATTTAGCATGAAAAAACAAAATTGTCACATCAGTGAATAATAAAGTGTAACTGTTTTGTTTTAAAAGTGTCATATGCTGCTGTGCTGATTTTTTGTTTTTTTTACTGAAAGCCTCAAAGGAGAGACTTAACCTCCCAGGTGTCAAAAACAGTGGTCCTTCAACTCCATGCACACTAGGTAGATTTTGTAGCTTGGCCGAGTGTCAGAGCAGACCAGCTACATCCGTGTTAATACATTTCCTGTGTATTGGGCAGGGAGTGCTTCTGAGTGCACATCAGTACTATGGCTGAATAGATCCAGCAGACACAGAGACATGACTGCAGCTGCTATTTTTGCTATGCAGCTGTTGAAGACAACATGTACTTGCAACAACATTTGTAAACAAAGTACAAACTTAGTCACAACTAATCAGTTTGCTATTTAATAATAATATTAAAAGTAGAACCAGAAGCAAAGGAGCAGGGAAGAAAGATGAAGTATATGTAGCCCACCAACCATTCTGACGCAGGGCTATGAAACACTATGTGACAGTTTTCTGTTTGTGTCAGTGTTGCCAGATTCACTGCTGACCCACAGGTCGACCAGCCCACAGAGGAAATCCCACTAGTCCAGATGGCCAGTCCACCCCTGCTGTCAGATTATCATTGACTGTTTTTTAAAGCTAACTTTGATCACAGTTAATCAGTGACAAATTGCCTTCTATCTCCTCTGTTCATTTGTTGATGGATAGCCGTCTGATCTGAGAGAATCAAAGACACGTCTGTATTGCGGAGTCTGCAGCTTCCACACAGCTGACATACTTAACAGAAAGGAGCAAGAGAGGGGCACATGTGACTATAGGACAAGTGTCATGAGGCCAATGATTGTGTCACGGGTGCTCTAAAGATCTGTAACACACAACAGGCAAGACAACCGAGTGAGATCATTTAATGTTAGATGAGATAATTTTGCAGTGACAGATCATTTATAACTGTGGCAGGCCACCACAATAAAATATAGTCTATATGGGGAAACCACAGATGCACACATTTTAAAGGCACATTATTAAAAGGCTGACTTTTTAGTTAATGACCAGTTAAATTGATTTGTGAGGTTTAAAAATAAGTTGATATTTAGATGTTGATATATGAAAATTGTGAGTTTGTGTCCAGATATGTTTGCAGATTTTCAAGGCTTTTCTTCCTCCTGACACCTCGTCTGCCCTGCAGACCAGCTGGTCGTCCCTCTCCTGCAACCACACACTTGTTAGCCACCTACAGCAGCTGTTGATAGTGGCCTTTGAGATTTGCTTCAGCGAGGTGTCCACCCGCAGAGGTGGCCGTGCTATAAAACGTAAACAGGCCACTGTAAAGTAATCCTTGATCTGCTTAGTCCCCCGAAATTTTTAACACCTGGGAGCAAATTTGGAGATATGTGGGCATTTTTTGTGGCAGAAAAACATTGGGATTAAAAATATATGTTTCCTACAAGTCAAAATAACAGAGGAAGCATCTGCACATAGTATTCAGTGTAATATTGATAGATTCTTCATATTTTCAAATGTTTGTTACCTCCAAGGCATTCTGCTTCTAAATAAAACACCCAACTGAAGTTGAGACTTGTTGAGATAATTATACATTACAGTTCAGATGGGCTTCAGAAAAGCTGAAAGAAATCTGAGTGAGGTGATAGGGTCACCACAGAAGGGCTTTGCTACATGCATTAACATGTCTATTGTAAAGTGTTCACTGCATATGCAAGCCCTTAGGGTTCACAGGGCCCTGGTTTTCAAGACTCAATATGCAAGCATGCTATTTGTAATGCAAATTAGCTGGAAAATGACCTCTTTGATTTTTATGTATCAGAATAAAAAAGAAAAAAAAGATCTGCATGTTTAATAACATTTCAAATAGTTTTCCAGTGTGGAGGTAAATAAACCATCATCACTACTTCAGCTATTTCAAAAGTCAATGCAAATGTATTGTTTACACAAATATTCAGAATTATACAATAAAATGAAAACAGAATTTTTTAGCATTAGATGACACGCAATGCAGGCATTAAATATATCCGAAATTTGGGCAGGAATGTCTTCTTGATTTGAAATATGAAAAATCACTGAAAAAAATCTTTAAAATTGAACAACTTGCAACTAGGGACGTTAGTTTGGTCAACTTTGCTTTCAAAAGCCTGATACCCATTAACCATTAACTAACCAATCAATTTTTAAGAAAAAAACGCAAAGGACATATGTAAAAGACCTTTCCTTTTAGGCCAGGGGTGTGCAAACTTTTTTGAGTAGTGCCCAGATAAGATCATGTGAAAATATCTTGATACTGTGATATCTTAAGTGAAAAACTATTCAACTTTCCACTGCTCCTGAAATTTGCAATCCTTCGCTTTTTTGACTTTATGTTCCTTTGCCATGGCCATGTCTGTTACCTTAAATATCTACTGTTAGGTAACCACCAGTTTGCTTGTTTACTATCTGTTTATGAAAACAGAATTAGTCTTGCCTACATTGTTGCTGAAAGATGAAGTCCACTGCCCACCCTCCCGTACTCCACTGGTAAGCTAATGTTAGCCTTGGCCACTCCACAGTGTGCACCATCTGAGTTAGGTGCGAGCTTGCTAACAGCACTGCTCATTCGGTGATTACCACTCGTAATTCCGTCCCGGTGAGCCACCAAACCCCTTTAGCATTGTTAAGTAAGTTAGCATCACTACTGGTGCTGACAGTGCCATGGATGTACTATAGGAACTCTGGATACAGCCATGGGGGCGGGACCCCATTCATTCCTATGAGAGCTGCTCATTAGCACATAAAGCAAAAAAAAGCTCTCTTTCCAAGAGTAGAATCAGTGCGGAATAACTGGATCAAATGGCCCATAAGGCATGGTCACTTAAGACTTGCGTGGGTCTAAAAAATTTAATCTTGAGGCTCTTTTAGACCAAATGTTATCCAACTGGATGGCTTAAATGTAGATACTGAAATGAGTTGTTTCACAGAGGTTTTGATTTGCTGATTTACAGATCCTTCTATCCTGATGTAGGTCAATGGAGAAAACTTAGAGCCTGGCGCACTTCCTGGGGGCTTGGACACTGCTAATAATTAGCAGCTAACTGTGCTAACAGAGCGAACAGTGATAACATGGTCGACGGTGCTAAAGGGGGTTTAGGGTCAAATTGAGCTGCTGACTCACTGGGGTGACCTAAGGCGGAGAGCGGATGATGAGCACAATATTTCTACAGCAATACTGTTCGGTCAGGATTGCATTACTAGTGGTAATAGAGTGCTGCAGGTTGGTGCAGGCAGGCACAGTGAATTGAAGAATAGTAGAATTAACTTTTTAACTGACATGCATAACTAGTCAAAAATATTCTTAGCAGTGTTCATCTGGTTAATCTGTTGAATTGAATTGAATTACTGTAGTTCCATGTGAAACTCTCCAGTCAACAGACCATCTCTTCAAAGAGGCAGATGAAGAGATCCCTGGAGCTCCTACACCAAAATGTTTGTATTGCATTAAAGTAATATGCATTCAGACACTCCTTTGGATCACACAGAAAATTTGGAATGATGACTTTGTCGTTTTAAGTCTACAACTTATCCAAGCTTTCAGCTAAAACATAAAAACAATTAGTATGAAAGCCACTGTAGAGGCCTGTCTCTCCAGTGAGTAAGTGTCATCACTCATGATTTGATGCAGAAAACCATTTCCAGTCCATTATTTCTCTTGCTTACTGCCTCCACTACTGAGACTACAGCCTATACCTTCACTCACCTGAGAAGGCCTGAGCACCAAACCAAGGATATAAATCTACTGCTGAGCTGTGGCAGACGAGGTGAGCGATGTGATACTAATAGCACAGAGGACTGAGCGAACAGGTAATAGTGGAAAGTTTTTCAACAGTTATCAACCCCACACAAAATTGCTCCGTTCTAAGCACTCCTACTGGTAACTGTGGGACAGATGGCACAAGCTGTAGCAAACAGGTAGTGCAATCATTGTAGTTTTTGGGCATGTGCTGAATGCATATTCTAAATGGGAACAGCAGTTGATCAAGACTATGTCATTTAGCTCAACAGTAACATTACCTTATTGTCTAACTAACAGGGGTAATTTGATTGATATTAGATCATATAAAGCATTGAAAAAAATGCACTACTTCACAATAATAATAATAGAAATAATATGGATTCCTACAACACACTGAAAATGATGCCAGGATGTCTGGCCTTGGTCGGATGTTCTCCCGTGCTTACAGTTCACTGTCCTGTGACACTTGAGACTGCAGGGCCAAAAGTCCAGTCTCTCCAATTACAGACCCAATGCACTCATCCATTTCAGTTGTTTGGGAACTGCCTGTCCCCTCCCATGGCCCCTCTATCCATGGCAGCTGACAGATGTTTATCGTTTCTTGTTTCAAATCAAACTACTACTTTTAAACTTCTACACATGCAGTGCTGAGCTGATATTTCACTGGTGACTGGCTCTGTTTGTGTGTACAGTTGTTGCTGCTGATCCACAGGGTCAATTTAGGTATATATTTATTATACACACATCTGTTTTCCATAATAAAGGGAAAAAAACTTGATTAGCCTACTCAGTGGGCCCTATCTAATACCTTATGCGAAGCGGCACATAGCGCAGTAAAACGGTCATTGCTAGTTTCATACCGACGCTGATTTTGACTTTCATAGCCATCGCCCACCTTGTGTAAGTCACTGTGGCAAGCTGTGCGACCATGTCAATCAATTGTGCTCCTCACCGACAAAAACCTGGTCTAATGTCAAAATTGTGCAGCAGACCTATTTTGCTGCTATTTAAAGGGTGCATTACTCAGACCGTAAAATGGGCGTACATATGCAGGTTCACGACTAACATAAACTCTGCTTTTACACACGTGGACATGTGAATGGGCTGCAGGTTGATGAAATAGTACACCATTAATGAGGAAAATATTAATTATGGTTTCTAAAATGTGAACATAGTAGAGAGCAGAGCAGGGCTGCTGTCTGGCTGTCTATTAAAGAAATGCTATACACATTTAAGCATGAGGAGCTGCGTAATTTCCTTATTTTAGAAGCTAAAAGTTAAGTGCTGTTTCCTCTGTTGAGATTATGACTAGTTTTTAGTTTTGCTGCTTAAATGTTCCACAAAATTTGCTGCAGTGGCATTACTGTCTTACTGTATTACTCTCAGCAGAAAACCGCTAGCTTCTCCAAATTACCAAATTCACCACGTAAATGTCCATGCACCACAAGGTGCACCTTGCTTTTAAGGGGAATGGGAGATAACACGGTGACTACTTAAATTCATGTCGCATAAAATCACTTATGATTAATTGAGGGACTAAATACAACATGCCCCTTGCATCATACTTTGCACCCAGATTATGCACCTTTAACTCGTAAAAGTGGAGTCAGAAAAAACCTAAATGTACTTTAAATTGCACTTTAAACCATGTGGTGTAGTATAAATAGGGCCCTCATTATAGAATAAATATAGACTTCCAAAGTGACTACTCAAGAACTCATGCCAGTCCCTAATAGGTGCACTGCCAGGAACGACAGCTTCCCACACTTTTAGGTATGTGTGCTTAGCCTGTGTGTCAGACATAGGGTTGCTCTGTTTTTTTGGATATCTATTTTTTTGAGGACAAACTCAAGAGAGAAAATAAGAAAGCACTTGTGAGTTAGTCTCTTCATCTTTTAAGCTAGTTATTAGATGTGGACAGGTGGGTGTTTTAAGCCTCACAACAGGCTTCATTGCCTTTTCCATATGGCTCCAAGGTCATAGTTCAAGCTTGGCTCAGTGTCCCCCCAACCATGTAACTGTCACTACACTGGGCTTGCCTTAGAAAGCATGTGGTTCGACATGATGCTGTCCGTGTGTTCACTATGTGTACTGTTTCCACATGGTACAGTAGTCCTTGCTGATGAGACCTTGGCTTGCTGGACTTCACTCCTGCTTACCACCACTGCCGTCATGACCCCTTCATCTTCATTGACATTAAGATAATGTCCACCCTTTACGCACAAACAGACACTATTCCTTCTCCACTTTGTATCCTCCTCTCCTCACCCCATGCACTTCTGTCTGCAGGAAAAAACGAAGAAGCATTGATTTTCTAAAGCTGCCGTCTGATGTAGAATGATTTAGCAGCCCTCACGCCCCTCCCTTGGTATGAACTCTACGCATGAGCCGGTCCAGAGCGGGGCAGAGCTGAATAACTCAGACTTGATGGATTTGGATGAGACCCTGTCCGCCCTCCTGTCGCCATAGCAGCGGTAATGATGGCAGCAGCGCCAGTTATAGTGCACAACATGCAGACGGCCATCCATATAGATAAGAGGAACAAATCACAGCTAGTGTCTTTCAGCGTAAATTAGCGTCCATCCCCTTGAATTACTGAGCCAACCTGTGCCTTATCTGCCATTATCAACACACCACATCCGCAAAGTCTGGTTCAACTAAAATAAGAGGATAGAATGGACCAATCATCTGTTCAGGAGTGTAATCTGATGCCAAGCTACCAGTCCCACTTCAGGTTTACACCTCTGCTAGAACAGTGATGATAGAATTACCAAAAAAGTACTAACATGCCCTGGACTCACTCATGTACATTTTAGAGTAACTGCTAATTCTGACTTTTGGATACAGAGCTTTGTGTTTAACATACTAACAGAGCAGTACAGTAATATTGTACTATGAATATTGTGTACTTACAATTGTCTCCCCTTCTTTTCCAGTGTTATGACACTGAATAATGGCCAGAAAAGTGGTTTAGCATAACATTGGGACGTCACAGTAAAATTAACATTTGACCTTTTGGATATCAAATATCACCACCTCCTCATAATATCTTGCTAGACATTTGTGTGAAATTTTGTCACAAATAGCATGATGGTGTATTCTTGAGTTATGGCTAAAAACATTTTCTGTGAGGTCACAGTAACCTTGACCTTTGATCACCAAAATCTTATCAGTGTATCTTTGAGTTAAAGTGGACTAATTTGAGTAAATTCCCTCAAGGCGTCCTCGAGATATCGCGTTCACGAGTATGTAAGAGACACAAGTTCACAATGACCTTGATCCTTGACCTTGGCCTATGCCCATCAAAATCTAATCCATGTGGACATTTGTGCTAAATGTAAAGAAATTCCCTTAGGTGCTCTTGAGATATGGCATTCACAAGATTGAGACAGAAAGGTAATAGTGACCTTGACCTTTGACCTATGATAACCAAAATCTAATCAGTTTATTGTTTAGACTAAGTGGGCATTAGTGCTAAATTTGAAGAAATTCTCCCCAGGAGTTCTTGAGAAATCACACTCATGAGAACAACACGACCTGAAAATATAATACTTCATGCCTGACAGATCACTACAGCTTATGTCAGGACAGTTTAAACAGTCTGCAGCCTGTTGGTGCAGTTTGTATTTATGACAGTGCTGTACCACCCTAAAACTGTAGGGGCTCCAAAACAAAAACACCAATTCTTACATAATGTTGCTGTGAAAATAAAGCTCAAGAGGCTACAAGGAAGAATGTCAAGAATAAACACATAAAATATAACTGGGCTTAATCTATGCATCAAAATGCCATAATTCTTCTTTCAAGAGGCTCATATTGACAACAGTTTTGAAAAAGGAGAAAGGCCTGGAAAATTTTCATAATGGCTCTGAATGCTTAAGCTGTTAGGACTTTATCCCTTTAGCTGCTCAACACACACTTAAACATCAACCAAAGGTGGGTGTATGGTGATTTTCCAGTTTAAACACAAGGGAAGAGGGAGGAAGCCTTAGAAATAGGCAGTATTCTTTAGCAGTTTAACATTCTGGGCATGCAGCAGCACAGAGATGAGAGAGAGGGGCTCAAAAGGTTTAGTTTGGGTTGCAGAATGAAACAGCTTCACTGTGTGTGCGTGTATATATAGTAATATAAATGTTGAGGTTGCTCTGTGATAATTAGAGAAAGGACGGTTCAGTAGGTTTAATAATATTTTCCAAATCAATTTAGCATGGCTATAAATGAAGCTGACTGCTAGACAGACAATAAGTCATACAAACCTCATTAGGCTTTCCTTTTGTGAGTGTGCTTCTGCAGTAGTTATTGCATTTAACTATAATACAGATTATGTGATAATAGCTTATTAAATTCAAAGTTCACTGTGGTTGTGAAATTAATTTTAAGCAGTGAGCATACCTTTCTGTAACATTTAGGTATGCAAGACTTCCATAATTGCATGACAAACAGAATTACCCCAGCAGATAAGATGATATAAAACACCAACACTGCATTATTATCATTTTTTTTACTGTAACACTAAGAGTGGGTGCTGAGTGTTGCACTCTCAGTGAGGTCCGCGGCACCACAAGCTAAATCAGGGAATGTTTACTGTGTATTTGAAATTCATTCATATTCAGTGCATACATTTACTGTAACCATTTCTTGTCTTTTTCAAGACTGAGAATCAAATTAGTGTAAATGTTTCCTGCATGTACTTCAAACTGCATAAAATTGTTACTAAACTGGTTTATTAAAGGCTGAAACTTTTACCAGTGTGTGGCCATTCCTGCTCTATTTACTGTAACTCATCATCACCTGATTCTTAACTGTGCAGAATCTAGGTGAAAACTATATTTTGACCTACGCTTCAAGGTCAAATAAAGAGTTTTTATCTGCCCTTCTTTACCCTTGGACTTAACATTGTCCAACATTTCTTGAGTAAACACTATGATAAACAGCTATCACACATTGTTTAGGCTGAGTTTTGCATTTAATGAAAGCCATCTCAGAATAAGATACAGTTAGAGAGCCTGTTATCATGACTCTACAAATTACAGTAGTTTTAACATGTCATTTGGAAAGTAAACAAAAGCAAACTACAGTCTTCTCAGATATACCAAACTTTTTAAGACATCAGGGCAAGTAAAGCCTCTGCTGAGCTTTGCTTGGAGTGTAAACACAGTTTTCTGTCCAAGTCAGACAGTTGGAGATCTGTATTCACAAGCATTTAAAACAAGCCTCAGTTTCAACAGCTGTACCCTCAATAGCTGCCGGTTAGGGGTTCACATTGTGCTCCCTAAAATCAATAATAATCTTTTTGCTTTTGTCTACAGTGAAGGATAAATTGATGTCTCTGCAACACAGCAAAAGGTCTCTCACATTTATCCTAAAGGCATCCATATTGTTATTGTTATTGTCATAGGTCAGACTTTATCATCTGCAAAATGACAATTTGTCTGTTCTAATTTTTAGTAAAAAAAATGAGTGAATATAGTATAGTCAAGGAATGAGGCAAAATCCCTGTAGTGCATCTGTTTTAGGATCGTGGTGGATAAATAGTTTTCTCCCAACATTACTGTTCTGACTGCCAATTGAAAAAGCATACAAAAAAGCACAGATGGAGTGACATAAGCACAAATCTCTGAGTTTTAACGGCAGTTTTGCTGGTGCAATGGTATTAAAGGCAGAGCTAAAATCAATAAAGAATCTGACATAGGCATTTCTCTTGTCAAGATGTTCAAAAGCAGTGTGCAGGACAAGAAAACTGCATCTTTCACTGGACTATGAGGTGATAGGCAAAGTATCTCAATGGAAGCAGATACAGTATATAACTACAGGTTTCTCAAAGCATTTTTTAGATTTAACATGACTAATTTCTAATCATTAAGACACGTCGCTGGTGTTCTGAATACAGGTACAAGAATGATTCCTCAAAGACAATGTGAGCATTTTATCAAATGCCAGTCATAAAGCAGAACAGCTGATTTTAGCCTTGGATGACCTTGGATGGAATTCCATCGGGGCTATCAATCTCTAGGATCTGACAGATCTAAAAACTTTGTCCATCATTCTCTCTGAAACTTTTAGTGCACTCTCATTAGGGCATTCATGACTGCTGTATTTTAGTAGTAATCTCCTAAGAAGTAATAAACTAGTCGATTAATTCCTATAGATTTTTTTTTTTTAATCCAATATTACTTATGTTCAAAAAGGTCTCAAATACAACAGGTAAAGGGTACTAATGTTGGTGGGACCCATGGCGGTAGGTGAAATAGCAGAACCCTAAATTGGCTCTGAGAGGCTGTTAACAAATGAGCCACAATCTGACTGAACTTAAGGCCCAGCTGGTTAGCTTGAGCTAAAAATACTGTTTGACTGCAGTGACGACGTGACTGATTTCTTGTAGGATCACTAAATGCCTTAAATTCTGTTTATTTAACATGGTGTTACATCAAAAAGGATTGTTCAAACATCTATTTTCAACAACAACCCGAGTTGTTTTATTTAGTTATTAAGAGCACCACACTCTCAGCACAGAGAGCAGCAGAGCGCGAGGTGAAAGTGGAATGTCCTATCTGTTAATTCCCACAGAAATAAAACGCTTTATGTCTTACAACAACAGGGCCTTCATATTAGTGTTGTCAACTGTTTTCCCAACCTACTATAGATGAAACCGGCTGTGTTCCTATAGAAACTGCACACCTTGCAGATCAGCGTCATGTCTAACCTGTGAAAGAGTAGCAAAAGAAAGTTTGCTTTCACTAAATTCTGCAGCAGCTGCCCCTCTAATCCATCAATCTGATCTGATCTGATCAACTAAGACCTATCCGAGCACAAACTCATCGACTGATTATTTCTTCAGCTGTGATGCAAACTTGTAATTTAGGCTTTTCTGCTGTGTGTTGTGGCATATGGTCTGGCTGCACGTACACGTTAGTGCATGTGAGTCCCTGTGTGTGTACCCTACTGACAAGCTATTCACCGCCAATCTGCACTGCGCTTCTCCGGTGGCTACGGCTGACATCTGGACAGTGTCTTCACCCTCCCCTTCCACTCTTGCTGTTGTTAACTCTTATGCTGTCGGCATTGTTAGCTGCTAGCCGTTGACTCAGCCACATCCATGTTGAGCCATGTGCAGACAATCTAAACCAAACTTTGAATCACTGATATGTTATATGATATGTATGAGTGTCATTCAAAGTTTATTTAAATGGCAAACATTTCCCTATGGAAAATGCACACAAAATAGTTGCACTTTTGCGAAAAAAAAGGACTGATTATTACTTTAAGCCAAGAAGAGGATCTTTCAGCAGTACACATATGCATATCCAAGTTTATAGACCTCGAGGCTTTTGCTGGGATATATGTGGGAGGTTTGCTTCTCATCTTAGTTAATAACGATCCCACTCAAATCATGTCTTTCCTCTTGGAAACACATTTAGAGCTCTTATCCTGGCAGTGATTTTAGTATAGCTGGGGTCTTCTCAGACCATCACTCTTCCTGAGCTTCTGAATCAAGGCTAAGGAGCTGAAAGCCTCTTGTGTGCTGCCAGGTCTGCCTACTGTACATCTCTCTCCATTAGTTGTGTCAGCCTGTGCCTCTCTGATCACAGCCACACAAATACACAATAACATACATGCACACACAGACACACAAAGCCACAGATGCATGCTAGAGATTCACATACACACAGTTGGAGCTTACAGATGGGTAGTGTCAGATAGCCTTGCTCTGCAAACAAGCTCAAGAGGACGACATCATGCCGAAACAGCTCATTAAACGCTATTAGCCTGTCATTTCATCTAAGTGAGTCCTTTCTCGATTCCTCTGCTTAGCAAACAGCTTTGGGGTCACAGCTAAAGACGAACAAAAAAAAAGACAGGCAAATGAAGCAAGGCCACTCACCCTAATGGTGTTTGTGGGAATGACAGAGGATAATGTGTTGTCAACGATCAGAGAACAGGATTTGAATCTAATTATACACAGAGAAGAGCTGCAGACATCGGATGATGTTTTTGTGCTTTTGTGAATATCCGGGTTACAAAACTAAAAATACTAAATTAGAACATCCAATGAGCTGTACAACACAAAGCAGTGATTTGTGTTAAGCAAATTAACAATGGAGTTGCAAAGTAGGGCATAGTAGGGCATGTCAGTGAGTGAAGATCTGCATGGTCGTGTACCTTGAATGTGAATATAATACCTACCCACAATGTCTGTGATGTAGATTCAGTTTAAAATGAGCTGCTCTGGCGCACATCTTTAAAGCAAAAATGTCATTCTTCCACTCCCTGCATTTCCAGAATAAGATCAAGGATTTAGTTTTTGTAACCAGTGTTTTTATTAGTGTGTATGTCTACCATAACATGGCTGGCTAAGCACATTATATTCCTAACTTTCTTCCAAGATCCCCGATGACTCAGCTTTCATCTGAGCTCACAATATCTCAGAAAAAAAAGATGAAAAGTAAAGCCAAATGGCCGCCATGTGAAGACCATTGATCCTGTATAATTTAAAGAGACACAACAGAGCCTTTTCAGCAAAGTCTGTTATGATGTTGCTGATTTATTTATTTAACTATCAACCCTGACATACCGGATGAAATGGCGCCATGTAGCCCTATTTGAAAAGCTGTTGTCTGGTGCCTCCATGCAGACGGCTTTATAAATCAATATGACTCCACAAAGTCAGAACACAGCCTAAATGGAGACTAAACACATGATTAATATGGCTCAAGGTTTTGATAAAGGTCAATTTTGTAAAAGTATGCATTGGTTTGAAGCAATTACCACCAGTGATTTGGCCCCACCTGCACAATTGGAGTTGCCATGGATACCTGCTGAGCAGGAAACGGAGACACTTACCCTACATGACAACATCTTAAATGTATTCATTACATCTCTGTTTGCCTGTTGGTAAAGTTAGACACATGGATTTCTCCTAAATATTCAACAAAGGAAACTAGTTGTATTGCAGGATTTTACACGTACAGCCCACAATGTGCTATTGTTTATGACTGAGGAGAAGACATGTACATCTTACTGACAGGGCTCCAGGTAGGATAAGAATATAAAGCAAAGCTACACATAAATCTAACACATTTCAAAATGCAGATGGTTATGTGAGTAATTATGACACAGTTGCAGCAAGCTAAATAACCTTAAGCAAAGTCTGAGATTAAAGTAATAAAATACAATGTCATTTTTATATTGGCAACTAAAACCAAACAAATACAATACAAAAAAGTTTAATATTTGGTATTGCTTCATCAGGAGTTCAATGACCTCCGCTGAAGTCAGTAGAAACTTGACTTTCAACAAATCCATCCAAACTCGATAGTAAAAGTAAAGAAAGCCTGATGACTCAAACTGTCTATTTTATTAATCAATCAATTAACTAATTTATCAATTAGTATGTGCCCAATGGGTCAGAGATTTTCCCAGTGCCAAAAGTGTTCCACAACAATACCTGTTCAGCTATATGGAAAAATTCCAGCAACTAAACTGGAACTACTGAAAAGTGCAAATGCTGATTCTCAATCAAGACACATTGGTAAGAATTGCTTTACCTTGTTAATATGGACTTGAAAACTGTTTTAAAATGAAAAATAATTGATTAATCTCAATTAACTATTAAAATTCAGCGATAAATTGCTTTTTCTTTTTTTATTATCGTTTGACCGCCCTAGCATGAAGTTACTGCATCATGACTCACCAATAACTCAACTAGAAAGCAGCTGAAGACATGCAGAACAGCAGATAGATGACTATTCATTTAGCATCATAGACATGGGATTGGGATCAAATCATCCCTGTACTATTGACTGTCAATAAAATAATCACATTATTTTATCTCATAAAATTTGAGCACCTTATCATTTCAACAAAGATTCTGTAGACAAGTGATTAGCAGTAGCAGAGGAGAGGTTTTTCTCTTAATATTAGTCAATATGTTGTTGCCTCCTTCTATGGATTTACATATGCTGATACGAATGTTTGCAGAACTTCTGAATTTTATTTAGTGATCACTTACATTTCCATGCATTATTTAGATGGTTAGCTCAATGATTAGAATGGTAGATTACATTAACAACAGCCCAATTATATGTTTGTGGACCACAAGGTCAGAGAAGCAAGTCCCATATGCACTGGAACATAGGAAGTGTCAAGCAGCATGCTCCCTCTCACCTCAGGGCCACAGATAGGTGTGAATTCTAGAGGAAACCAATCACTTTAATTTTTCCACCTTATACTGGACAGCCTAAAGGGAGACACCTCAGCACACCAGTGTAAAAGCTACTCTTGACCATTTGCTGATAGTGCTGTGCTGTTCAAACTGGTAAATAAAAAATATATATCAATCCATGGTATTATCTTAGATTTGAGAAAGTAAGCCAGAGTCTTATTAGGGTTTTAGTAAAACGTCCATGTTTTCTTACTGAAAGAACATTAGATGTGACATTTTTTTTCCATTCAATATTTCTAAGACATTGCTAACATCAATATGATTTGCCAACACTGTAATTCAACAAATATTAACACGAAGTTGTGACAAACACAATGATAAAACTTGATCTTTTTTTGTGTGTGAAGATATCTCAGTGCAGTGACACTGCCTTCTGAGTGAGCAGGGTTTTAATTAAACCCCCAAACACAAGAGCTATCGATAAAGTCTTCACAACTTAATGCCTTGTGAGTTGCTGCCATGGATGTGAAGAGATTGGTGGGGTTATTTACACCATAGGGGCAGAGTTAATCTGCCTTGATGCTCTTAGATCTCTAATCAAATAGAAAGAGATTGTAAATACCACAGAATAATCCACCCAACTCAGTCAGATGACTTCCGGAGTTTATAAACAGAAAAAGAGTTTTTGACAACAGAGGCACGAGTTGAACATACAGTATATGTAGTAAATACTCTTGTAAGAGCATTATGTAATATGCCTCTTATGAGTGGTGTGTCAAGCTACTCATAGGAATACGGAGTTCTTTTCATGATTGACCCAGGCAACCGAAGGCCAAATCTTACGTAAAAGTGCAGCCAAAGTGGCATTGAGTCTTCCATTCAGTCTGAAATTGCAATTCTGTCCCATCCGAGATTTTCTATACTCTGCTGAAATATATATATATAATTTTTTTAAGATTATGTTTGGGGGATTTTTCCCTTTATAGATAGGAAAGCTGTAGAATGACAGGAAATGTGAGGGAAATAGGGGGAATGACACACAGCAAAGGGCCACAGGCTGGAATCGAACCAGGGCCACTGCAAAGGCCTCGGCACATGGGGGGCACACTCTAGCAGGTGAGCTAGAGGCTGCATCCTGCTGGAAAATATTAACATGTGATGTGACATTTGAATGAAATGATAATAATTATATAAAGAAATCAAGCACCCTATACTGTAGCCCAAGTAGAAACTAAAATTACTGTCTTGCATGAACCACTGAAGTTGCACTTACAGTTTACATTCATGTCTGTGAAAACATGGATGCTTCACACACATCTTCAACACAGCAGCACAGAAGATCTATACAATCAGCACAGTTACAAGATTAGCACTCAAGATTAGTGTCACCAACGAGTTATGACGTTAAGTGTAAGATAAGGGTTTTGCAGAACATTATCACAGTCACTGTAAAGCTGACCTTTTACCTTTTGTATATACATTGACATCACTTCATGATTATATCCTATTAGACATTTTGCGAAATTTTGTCATTATTAGTGTCCAAATTCTTGATTTATGGCCTAAAACATGTTTTGTGAGGTCAGAGTGACCATGACCTTCGACGACCACATTCTGTATTTTTATTAGTTCATTCTTGAGTCCAAGTGGAGGTTTGTGCCAAATTTGAGGGAACTCCCTCTTTGTTTTCTTGAGATATTGGGTTTACTGAGAGGATGAGTTGTCTAGAATGACTCTTATTCAGGAAATGAGATACTGGTTGATGTTTCAGTCAGGTTGTGTTGAATACGAATACGAATACAACTACGACTATGACTACGACTACGACTACGACTACGACGACAGCAGACTGACTAACACAGAACATAGAAAAGCAATGGTATTTATGCATGTCACTGTGACACACAGCTATAAGAGTCCTTAGATGGATAAAGAATGTTTTTGTTAATACTTGCTGGCACTGCTCCAGCTCAAGAATCCAAGGACATGGGATCTATGGTCACCACCTGTCCACTACAATTTGCATGATCACAGAATTTACTGCTGGTAGGTATACAGTAATAAAGTAGTTATAAAAGATGCATAGACATAAATCAGTTGCATAAAAAAAAACTCTTACACTAAACAGTTTTAAAAAAAAAGAGATAGATGCAAGGTTGCAGTGACCTTGACCTATGACCACAAAAATCTAATTTTTTCATTGTTGTGTTGAAGTCGATGTTTTTGCCAAATTTAAAGAACTTCTCTAAATGTGTTTTTAAAATGGACAGGGTCACGGTGACCTTAAATTTTGACCAACAATTCAGTGCATCCCCACTGCATCTGTTTATGTGTGGTCTGTTCACACTTTTTCTGGGGATTTCTGTAGGAATACAGAAAAATAATGTATCATCAGGACAGCCTCTTTCCTTTAGTATACGCATCTGCAGCTGATTTGAAACATCGATAATTTTCCATGCTGAACTGCCCTAAGCAAAGTGCATGAACCTTGGTGAATCCATCAGAAGATACAATTAACCACACTTGTCCTTTCGCTCTACATACACAGCCCTCACTAAAATGCAAATGCATTTGGAATAGAAGGCATTTTCAGTGACTGCATGCAAAATGTGCCACAGATGACAGGCGAATTGCACTCCCAGAACAACCCGTCCTCACTCTCAACTCCTCAAAAACCAACGCTTGGTCAGTGGACTCTTACTTCAGTTACTGACACACAGTCACCTTGTATGTTGTCTCGTGATATTTTCACATGACGTTAGTAAGATGTACTTATTTTAACATAAACTGTACTTTTTCTGCTTAAACTTAAAAGAAGGAAAAGTTACAGTGGAAGTTTATTTTGAAATGAGGTTATATGCATTAAATAAGCTAAAAAGTGTACATTTATTGTGAACACGAAAGTTTATCTTGGAAAGACACAATGCATTTAGAAAATTTGCGAGGTACCCATTTGCTCACCTGGTAGACCAGGCACCCCATGTACAGAGGCTGTGTCCTCACAGCAACGGCCGCAGGTTCAGCTCCAGCCTGCAGCCGTCTGCTGCATGTCATCCCCTCTCTTTCCCCCTTTCACGCTGTGAGCAGTCCTATCAAAATAAAGGCAAAAAGCCAAGAAAAAAATCTTAAGGGGTAACTAGAGCATCATAGTTTGACTTATAGGGTTGGTGATGAGATGGCGAGCCCAAAACTGTGCACCTGTTTGCTAGGGGTGTAAAGTCACACTAAAGTCATGGTTTGGTTCATAACCTGGTTTAGGATTCACAGTTCAGTGTATTTTGGTACAGTGGGGAAATATAAGGATACATTTCCAATCATTTGAACAAACAGTGTCAAAGAAAGACACAATCAGCTTGCTGGGGACTGGGGGTATCACGGCCAGTGCCAACACTGGTAAACTATTTTCATTATAAAAATAAGGAACATTTCAAATGTTTCTTTACTACACTGTATGGATATTTAGCACACTTTTTTTCCCAAAAGGCAACAGGCCACAACTGGCTATAACATTGAAAAGATGCTCTAATAAAGTAATGCATTAGAAGGAGTGTTTCAGCTGGCTGTATTTAAACATTTGAAAGCACCCAAGCATTTATTATCCTGCTTTTTGGCATATCTGAGTGATGCAGTTTAATGTGCGTTAACATGTCAAATGTTTTATCATTTACAACATACAACACTGAAGTAACGCTGAAATATCAGCCTCGTCTCTCCATTGCTGTTACAGCTGCACAGGAACCCAGAGGTAGGTCTCCCAGCTGTGGCATTTCATTTGCCTCGACCATACCGTTACTGACTACCACGCCAATCTGCTTGTTGTACTAACCTCAACATATGTTGCTGACATCGTACGGCTTAAAGTCTCTGGGCCGGAACTCACGCTTGTAAACTTTGTTTCCACATTACCTGCTTTGTCTTTAGATTAGTTTAGCAAAAGCTAAAACTGAACACATGCTATGATATGATACACTAGAGTAAACTAAAAGCACACATAAGCACATACTCAGGTGTAAGACCAGTAGCCAAAAATACAATGAATTGATGCAGAAAATCTACAGTAAGGCACGGACATCAAATAGAAAAAGTTTTTTGCTTTGATGTCTAGTTACTGTCTTCATAGATGAAATTGTTCCAGTGATCTTGTCCAAAATGAGGCAACGTGCACAGGCTCTATACTGGAAGAAAAGAGCTATATATATATTCCATTGTCCAGCTCCTATGAAACCAATCACACTCTGAAACCAGGTAAAAAAAACAGTCTTTGATTCTTCAATACACTGTGGTTTATATGCATATTTCTTGGTTTATTCATATCTCCCATACAACTGTGAAAGCCTTAAGGCCAAAACCTCTGCTGAAAGGATTAAGTTCAAAGGCAAGCGAGAAAATTACTCACAGACTCAAAGTCTTCAGCCGTGCAGTGGGCCTTCTTAAAGCGACAAGACTTCACCATGTCCCACAGGCGGTGAGCTGAACGGTCGTACGTCCTTTTCCAGTCAAACTGGCCACAGCATGGTAGCTCTGCTTTGGTCCCATTGAGGTATTTGAAAGTTTCCCTATTCACCTCATACATAGGACTTGTGATGTTCTCTGTATGCTCTGCAGGTATATGGCAGATCCCTCTCAGATGCTCTATGTCAACAGCAGTGAGTGCAGACTTTCTAAGAGGATTCATATTACAGATTGTAAAGGCAGGGAAGGTTTTCTCTGACGTCACCTTTTCTTCGAGCTTAGTGATATGATGGAACTGAAAGAAGTACATGATCCTGCTAATGCTGTGGTCGATGAAGAAGCTGAGACATCCAATATAAGCAGACATCCAGAGGCAATGCTGGACTGCAGAGGATCCCTTGTTGATGACATGCACCAGACCATATAGAGTGGTCTTTCTGGCAAACTGCTGCAAGCTCTTCTCCTCTGGATTAGTGCGGGGATGGTTCAGACAGGGGTGTGACACTGGGTCAGTGTCACTCCAGGCCAAGAAGAGTGAATGTGTTGTTGTGCAGCTCATAATCACCTAACAAAACTAAAACAGAATCTAAAGGCTTTTATAAGAAACAATGGTTGAGGCAGTCGGAGAGCATTTACATTCAAATACATTATCCTTATACATAACAAAACCTTTTTCATCAACTATCCATCTCACACAGACAGGACGCCAAGTTCAAATCTATGTAGCCCATTATAAAAAATAAAAGCAAAGTTCACGCAAAATGGAATTTAATGAAGGCTCCCATTAAAAGCTTTTTTGTCTGAGTGAGAGTGAGGAGTTTCTAATGAAACTTGTTCCCACTAGTCTTGATAAAAAGGCGTGATAAAGGTTCACTGATCTACAATTAAGTTTAATTTATCTGCCACAGCGGCAATAAATTTAAGAGGATTCCAAATTAAGTTTTAGCTTGAAATCACAATAGCAAAACAAATGTGTTGTAATTGTTTTCAGAGAAAACAGTGGAAGTGTGACTCTGACTTGAATGCATACAAAAAAAAAACCAGCCAAGGCCGACATACGTCTGTGTGTGTGTGTGTGTGTGTGTGTGTGTGTGTGTGTGTGTGTGTGTGTGTGTTTGTGTTTGTTTGTGTTATGGCATCTATTAGGGGAATGGGGTCATAAAATAAGTGCAGGTGTCTTCTCTTTTCCAGTCCTACCATTAGGTCATAGACTGTCCAGTACAGATAACCAAATTCTCAAACAAAGAATTTCAGTTAGGGTAAAGTCCAAAGACAAAACAAAAAAAAAAAAGATTACAAGAGAAAAATAGGATAACAGATAAACAATACATTAGGAGCACAATACATTAGGAGCACTAATATAGCAGCAAACCACTATTTGCTAAGTGAAGATATATCGTGGAATAATAGCACCCCAACCAAGGAATGGAGTCACACTACCTCTGTGTATATGATGTAATCTAACTTCTCTGTCCGATGTTGTGGTAGCTGGTCAGTCCAATGTGCATGTAAGTGCATGGGAGTACCTGTAATAGCATCTCACTGGCTAGCTAATCATGACCACTCTGCATTGCACTCATATGGTGGTTAGAGCTAACCAACGGTGGCATATAGAATAGGACTTAAGATTAAAAAAGGCCTTTTCTAAGTATTCAAAGATGCTTTACATGGCATGCAAAAAACAAATACAAATACAAAATAAAGAATACAAGATACCCAAAGAACAAAAACAAAGAAAAGAATAGACGACCATGGCCCCTCACACACAAAGGCAACATGGGTTATATGGGTTATCTACTCAGTGTTTACATTTTTTCATGAGCAAAGTGGCTCAGAGACCCAAAAGTATAAATATCATTCTATGCTGGTGATTTGAGTGAAATATATACCTGTGATTTTTCTAGGGAGTACTACTACTGAGACTTAAAATTTGGTGGCAACAAAGTCTTTATAACCAGCGGTCGACAGTCACAACTTAATACACCGTATTATGGTATCACTATAAAATTATGACACATGGAATTTGAAATTTGCCCTCTTTCAAATTTTGATTAAAATATAAAACTGGATAACTTCTAAGCCCCTGTCTCTTAGACAGGCTGACAACCAGTTCAGGGTGTTTACTAATGCAATCTGGACAGAAGAGTTTCACCGACAGCATTAAACCTCAATAGATAAATGACTGAACATAAAGAAACTAAAGAGGATGTCAGGGAGACATTGGAGGTGCTTTGAGACAGTGATTGGCAATCACTAGCTCTACCACATAACGCTTCTGTTGTTTTGTGTTTTGACTAGCAGGCAGCGTCAATATAAAATTCATGTTTATGATGGAATTTTTACATTGAAAGATAACAATTTCTGATAAATTAATTTGATGTCTAAGGCAAGACAGCTTGACAGTCTGACATCTGTGCCAGTCCAACTGCGATATGTAAAAATGTCCTCAGTGTAAATAAAAATATATTGGCCCATACCAGAAAACTCAACATTTAAGTGATAGTGTTCAAAGGCAAACGTCTTTGTGCTGATATTTTGGAACTGTGCTGAGGAAAAAGTGTCATATCACGCAGGGCACTCCTGTGCCAGCAGCAGTCAAAGTAGTAGTTTCCCCAGTATGGTTCCCGTGGTTGCTATGGCCCCACTAAGTGCCAAGACAGAAAAGTTAAATTGTCAACTTAAGACTGCTGCAACAAACAAGAGCAGTAACAGTGACAGCACTCCTGCATCAGACACACTGTCAGTGGCAGAACTGTGATTACACTTGAACAGCAGATGTTTTAGTAGTTGAAGGCAAAGTACATTTCTTATAAAATTAGCCTAATAAGTGAGAGTAAATCTACAAATTTGTAAGATGTTTATTTTTGCTAATCTTCTGCAGACGCAGAGATCCTTCATTAACTTGCTATCAATTTCAATAGCAAAGTGCTTAACTACTGGAAACAATTGCCCCTACAAGGTGACGAGCCATTCTTGGATTCTTGCATAATGCAGACCTGTAAACTCAAGAGCAGTATTGAAAGAGACAAGACACTAAACTGCAATCAGGCAGGATGGTCCAGGGGGCATCATCTCCCAGAAGTAAATATCAGTGATTTTAATACGCAAATGAAGTCTTTTGGAGCATTTTGAGATTAGAACACAACAACAACACAAATTGTTTTATTGCATAATGACATAAATTATTGAGTTATAATTGTTGATGCATTAATGTGTTAACTGCCTTATGTGGCAGCTTGTGAATGTGGAACTATTTTTGCTTTCATTACATTACTTTACATACATACATTTTTTAACATTCATATAAAGCCTTACTGATACAGTCATTTAATATTTTGTATTGTCAGCCTGAATGTGAAAAGTAACCTAATCTGTATGTAAAATGTAGTGGGATTAAAAACTACAATACCTGCCTCTGAAATGTAGAAGAAGTAGTATAAAGTAGCAAAAAAAATAGAAATGCTCCAGTATTGTTTAGAATAAAAATCTCAGTTTTGTACTTAAGTACAATTCTTTCCATCACTGGTAAATGATTTAGGAAACACTGTGAAGTTAGCTAATGCTAGCTAGTTCAACATTACATATCAGGAAGGTGGCAGTCTGCAATGTTATTTACTTGTGCTGTTCTTCAAGTCAGTGACAAGCTATAACTTGTGATCTCATGCAAGTATCTGGGTGTGTATACTGTCAACTCACCTAGCTGGAGGGCCGTGCTAACTACCTCTATTCCAACCCCAACAAACCCGCCTTCTCCACATACACCAAACATTATATAACAATAATCAGTTTCTGATTTCATCAGAACCTTTAAAAGCTAAACTAAAAAGACGTATCAAAAGGGTCTATCTTGCAATATTAATTTTATAGAGACTTCCTGTCATCTTTTCCATAGTTTTACATGCTGTAGACCTGCTGATCACAGGCCTAGGTGACTTTAATTAACACTTCAAAGTTTAGCTCCTACAATTTAATTTCCAGCTCTCTGTCTCTCAGCAAGTGTTTCTTCTTTGCAGCAGGTGCACAGGCCATATCACGCTGAATAAAGAAAGCATTTTAATAGAGGCTGCGCTCAGGCTGGTGGGTTGATCAAAATACAGTTATAAAGAGTTTGCAGGATTAAGTTTGTTTTACCATCTCTTTACAACATTTTTCCATTATTCTTCTTTGTTTAACTACTTAAATGTTAGAAATCTCTGCAGAAAGCATACCTTCAAATAAACTTGCAACAAGGAAGAACATGAACTGTGTAAAAATGCATGCTGCCTACTTAACTGGTAATTCTAACGTGGCAAATAATCACTAGTTCAATGTCCAGAGCACACTGTTTTGTTGAAATTATTTCAAAATCCTCCAAAGACCTCCATAATCACCCTTTATATTTCCTTCAAAGCAGTATTAAACTAAAGAAATCTTCTTAAATTATTCACATGCAGTTCAAGCATTTATCTTTGTATGCTAACTGTGGCATTGTGAAAACAGACTTTCTGCTGCACTCATTTCAGAGCTGTTAATTGAGTTAAGAAAATTCAGTCTCCCTATAATTGTTCCTGATAAAGCCCCGGGCTATCTCTCAGTGTCATCACAGATTAGGGATTTAACTCTCTTGTCTACAAACACCAACTGAACAGTCCACTTACATCTAGATGACATGTCAATTCTGCTTCAGGAATTGGCTCTCTCTTAGACCAGTGAGTTTAAAACATGTTAAATAATCTATGATAAATCATGTCACTTAAAAAGTTTAATTATTATTATTTCTTGATATTATTTGTCACTTGACAGCTACATTATTTTCATGCTATTACTTATATCAGCTCACTCACCAACACAATTATCACTTTTTAGTTATCGTTGGCAAGTAAATCACCAACACTGCCTGTGCATATACAGGATGTGCAGCTTCATTCTTATATTCCATTGTATAATTTATTTAATAATGTCAAGCCATCACTGGTCATGAGCAGACATTATAACACAGTGCATTAGACAAGGCAGCAAAATAGCGAAAAATAATAATCTGTAATCTTCTTAGTGTCTGTTTATTATTGCTGCAACGTATTAAAATCATAGGATGACAATGGATGTTCATTAAACAATGATAATGATTTTTTAATCTCACTCGATTTGAGTTTCCCCATAATGCACCAAAATTGCCCTGAAGTAGCTGAGCAGAGGCAGCCATGGTTTTACCTCTTATCATCCCAAATAGAGTGAAAAACCATGTTCTGTCTATATAATTAGTTTCACAAAATTATAACACCCAGCTAATTAATATTTTCATGTCTATCCAAAGTAATAAAATGATGGATTTGATGAATTACATCGCCCCCCTGCAAGACTTAGCTTAAATTATTATAAAAATATGCAAAGAGTGGCACATTTTAAGACCATTTAGGGGGTGGAAATTATTTGAAAATATATTCATGAATTTGCTTTCCATGTACTCTCCTGGGAAAGAGACTACTGCAATCTATAAATTACTGGAGGGACAAAGAAGGTGATTCAAGGTCCATTATAGGAGGCAAAAATGTGTTTTGTATACTAGGGAATTGTGTCAAATACATTCATGGCTTGACTTAGATGTCAAAACTGTGGTGACATCTGCATTGATGTACTACATTAGTACCAAATTAAAGCTGTCGATGACTTTCTCGTTTCATTCTTTTTCGATATCTCTAGATCTTTATTCAGATTTTTAATTTAAATTTGTAACTATTTCTTGTGCTTTGTGAGTTGAAGGAATCACATATGCACAAAATATGATTCCCTCACTCATTAAGCTGCACCACCATTGGTATGCAGCCTCACTGACTTGCTGTCTGGTAGACTTGACAACCTTTGCTATGACTAAAATAGCACATTGATATGTCGGACACATCAGAACTCACCAAAGGCAACAACATATAAAAACCATGGGGTGCAAAGTTTCTTTGGGAGTGCAGCCGGGTTCAAGTCATTTGGAAAAATGATCCACATAGACGGGTCCATCATTAATGGGTGCCTTTGTAAATTTTATCTGATCTACACTGAAAAAGAACATTCTACTGCAATATGAATTAAGAGTAAGTGACCATAGTATGCTCTACGGTCTGAGAGTGTGGTGCTCAGAATATCTAAATGGTATAAAAATTCTAACAGCAGCCCAAAAAACAGAAATGGTCGCACACAGAGCGTGCGTTAGGAGCAACTTTTTACAAATGCAAACAATTATGTTTGTGAGAGAGAGTGACAGCAGGTCACACAGTACCAAAAATAGAAACCAACAAGTGGTGAGCAATGTTGGTATTCACCACAAATAAAAGAATGTGTGGAAAAACCACAGTGTAAAAAAACAAACAAAAAACAGCCAAGAAAATATGATTCTGGCAAGGGTCAGCCTCCGGGGCTGAAAAATCAAGCCCATGTGGAAATGCCAAAAACTGCAGTTCCTGTAATGTCCACTTGAGGATAGAGGTGGACAATCTATCAAATATACTCAATCTATCGAGGCTTGTACAATATATAAAGTGACTATGTCACAAACGTGTATAAATTTTCTGACTGTTTTTGTAGGCCACTGGCGTTTTAGGTTCTCTTGATCTCTTCCACAGCCTCCCGCTTCTCACAGACACACACAAACACACATACATGCTGATCATCTTTTACACTGCCATCATTCAGTCTGTCCTGTGCACAGCCATCACTGTCTGGTTTGGATCTGCCACCAGACAGGACAGGATTAGACTGCAACGAACAATCAGAACTGCAGAGAGAATCATTGGGGCCTACCTGCCCTCCATCCAGGACCTTTACCGGTCCAGGATCAGGAAATGGGCAGGCACCATCTCTGCAGACCCATCACACCCCGGTCACAAACTGTTCGAACTCCTCCCCTCTGGAAGGCGTTACAGAGCACTGTATGCCAAGACCACCAGACACAAAGACGGTTTCTACCCCCAGGCTGTCACTCTGATGAACTGTAAATAGTCAGAGTGTCAGGAGAGAAAAACAAACAAAACAAAACAAAACAAAAACAAGCAAACAAAAAAAAAAAACAAACAACAAATATATATATATATATTTATACTACCTCATGCACAGTGGTTTTTGCACTAAACTGTTCATACTGTATATTTTTGAATTACATACTGTACATTTTGTATATATTCTCTATCGCTTCCTTTTGTGAATACAATTACATGTCTATGTCTGTCTTTTTTTCTATTTTTCTTATCCCTAACTTATTTCCCTCCCCTGTACTGTGAGCATTGCCAACCTGGAAAAAAATCCTTGTTCCTCATTTGTTGAACTTGGCCAATTAATGTGATTCTGATTCTGATTCTGATTCTGATTCTGATACACAAAGCAGGGCTTTTGCAGGGCTCCTGACCATGACTATTTACTCACATTTTGTTACCATGGAGCACTAGGCCTACTGCGATTTACAAATATAATTAATATATGAACTAGACAGCTGTTAGTTGGTTTCCAGCTTACAGTAAATTTATTATCCTGTTTAATAGCACTGCAGTAAAAGCCTAACTTAATGAATAATAGTGGCGGTAGTGTGAGCAGGTGAGGTGTGTGTGTATTCACAGCACTCCAATCACTCTGCGACTGCAACCATGGTGACTAGGGTGACCAGGGTGTCTACCTTCTACCTTCCTTCTTCTTCTTCCATAATAAATAGCTCTGAAATATATAAACTGAAGATATGTAATTGTGTGGACAGATGGCACTTGTAAACGCCTTATAGCATTTTTTAACCACATTCATACAGTATAAAGCACTACTACTGTGTGAGTACATGTGATTAGCTAACTGTCACTAACTATTCTCATAAGTCATTAAAATATGTACCATGGCTTACTCACTATTTAACATTCAACAAAGACATCTCATAAGATTACAACTGTTTCTTTAGCTGCTGGTTCAAAAAGAATCAGTCATTCAGTCCACTTGTTTTCTTCATTCAATCCCCGACCCCACTGGACCTTCCTGTCTCCAATCATTGCGACCTGGTTTTACAAAGATGACTACTTCTTTTAAAGAAAAAAGCTACTTTTCTCAGGAGAAGCATGATGAACAGATGGTAGAAATAAAGCAGCAACATCTCCAATGGGGACTGACTGATTCAGATTGACCTTGAAAGTCTGTGACAGTCTGAAGTCTCTCAGTGATCACATGTCCAGATTCATTTCAGGTATCAGAGTAGTACAATCTAAACATAAATATTAGACAAACTCAAAATAATACTTAGTAGACGAATACCAGTCATCTCCAAGGTTTTATGAAAGTACTGAATGTTGAGTGTTTTCCTCAACAGAACCGATGCAGCTTCCAGGCTGAGTCTGAAAGAAAAAAAAACACTTAAACTGCTCAGTGGATTTTGTTTGTACTTTTTTTGGACAACTTTACTGACTAGTTGCAGTGTGTGTGATGTTGAAATATAAGACATTCTTAAAAAGGAGAAAAATCAAAAGGGTTTCACATGTTTTAGCCTTTATACTACCATCAACCGTTCTGTAAATGACAGCATTTAGTTCCCTAACTTACAATCATTTTTCTTTTTTAAACCTGTGGCAGAGCACTCAATGTATGTAAGTCTGACACCTCTGAAAGGTAAAATCAGCAGAACGTAAGTCACTTGTAATCACGAACCCCAGGTTTCAAGAGTGCGTGTCTTTGTGCCTGGGGTGCCTGGACTTTTTTAAAATGCTGGCACATAGTTAATTTCTTTCTTCATTTCCTTGTGTGTTGCTTACTTGATTGCATTTTTAAAGCACGCTGAGCTCTCTTGGCCACTGTGAAGACCTTAAATTGACAGATAAACCTTTACTACAGAGGACATTTTGACACGTAACAGCACGAAAAGCAAGGGCTTAAATAATACAGTGAATGATGGCTGAATTCCCTTTTGCTGCTTTGGTTCCAGGGTCCTGGGGCCTCATTTATAAACGTTGCGTACGCACAAAATAAGGCCTACGCACTTTCAAAGAAAACTCTGGGATTTATAAAAAACTTGACAGGAAGATGTTCGGTCCTCAAGGGACACTTTGACCCATGCGTACACACAGAAACTATGAAAAAATGGACATACTGCAACTCCAACGGCAGAAGGATGAAACACCAGACTTTAATACCATTGTGTAAAATAAATCAAAATATTACCTCGTATATAAAATGAACAGTGTATTTGCGAAAACAGATTAAAACGAATGAACAAACACCTGTTTGATTGATACTCCCTGGAGAGCACACAAGAAAGACATGATTTAGGATACTAATAATAAGCAGCGATATATTAATTAAACAATATATATTAAACAATATTTACATGTTATGAAATGTATTCTCATATGTAATAAGGGGAACAGTAGGACAAATGACGTGTACACTGCTGCTGTTTTCTATGCTTCAGTCGGGCATACAAGTACATAGTTTCATATATTATCATTTATCATACTGTGTTTTGTAATGCGTTCATGTTTTATGGCTTTTAGTTCGTTTTATTTCTGTATGTTAAATGTCTTTTATTTTATTGTAAAGTACTGAGTAACTGTTTTGAAAGGTGCTATACAAATAACAATAATAATTACTGTTATTATTATTATCATCACATTTTCATTGAGCAGAGCTGCTTGTCAGTTAGCATATTCCCCACACCCGAAGCTTTTCAGATACAGTCAAACGATGTGTGAATATAAAAAGGCATGCAATCACAATGCGTAAAGTCATACAATGGCTTATTTGGCATTGTTAGAGGATGAGGCGCATGGGAGACTCAGGAGGGATTCCCCAATGATCCCTGCCAGTTTCTCATCAAGGGGGGGTGAGCTCCCCTTCCCCTACCCGTGGCACACACCCTGCCTGTGAAGGGCAATGCGTTTTTTGGTCTCCATTGGACCACTTCTTATTAATTTCATCAACAGTCCGACCCTCTGTGGTCATAGCATTAACAGCGTCTGCCACACGCTGCCACTCTGCTGCCTTTTTGGCATTTGTGATGTCAATGCTGTGTCCACCAAATAAAATTTCCTTACGTATGTCAACCTCCCCAACAAGAACTTCAGCTACACATTGTGTGAAATTTCTTTTCTTGCCCTTTCTCTTCGTGTTTCTCTCAGTGTTTTCCATGCTTCATGCAGGTGGTATGAATGGATATCAATTAAGGGCGTTCCACTGACTATGCATAGGCACCTGTGGGTGGGACAAGACGCTCGCTCATGTGTGCCAAATTTCAAGTTGATTATTAATTATAAGGGAAACAGGCATGGGACATGCATGCGCAAATAAATCTGGATATTTTTGTTAATAAAACCTATGAAGTACAATGTGAAAACTGCAACTGTATTGCCCTTGTGTTACAATATTCTTAAAAGAACTGAACAAGCTTTCTTGTTTAAAGTTCTGTGATTATTCTTTACTCCACTGGAGCATTTTTTAACAGAAATCCCCCGTTTTAATCAATAGTTCCAACTATTTTAAATGCACTCCTATTTTCTGTCTGTCTGATACTGTGCTTGAGATTGCCAATTCATTTAAACACATGGCTGTTTAATGGCACTTACCCATATTGAAAAACTTAAGGATTTACCAGAACAGCTGATAACCAGAGGTGTTGTCCCAGTCGTCGGCCAAAGATTATTTGTAATGAGCCAGCTAACTTAAAGGTGCATGCTGAAGTTTGGTAGAGCAAGTGATGACAAAGAAAATGCTCAAATAATGACACATATCAAAGATAACAGTTTCACTGAATCCATTTTGTCTAAATTCAACTTATTGATACATTTATTATACTTACTGATAATTTCTGTCACTGAATGGACAAAGTCAAAGAACGAAGAGGGAAGAGATCACAGAGAGGTCATGTTTTAACGCCAATATTATTTTATGACCTGGTAAAAGAGGGTTTCTTTTTTCATACTCATTCTTTGTTATTTTGTTATGTTTCAGTGTGGTCCCCAGGAAGAAAAGCTGATATATCTGTATCAACTACGGTTGACCCTAATAAATACAAATACATGTTTAAACTTTATTTTCATCGCCAGTGGATTGCATCACACCTAACTAGTGGCTGTCATGTTAATATTAGCAATACAAGATTCTTATGCACTAGAACCTACCTTTAACCTTTACCTTTCGTTAAGTAAGGGCTTATTTTTATTGTAAGAGATACTATTTCAAAAAAGATAGTACACCCCAAAATCAAAACACCAAAAAATAAACTTGAAAAACTCAACAGCAATGTCTCATTTCCAGATATCATGATCTGGATACACAACATTAGCCACACACTTTGTTGTGAGGAGTTTCATGTAGGAACTATCTTTTTTAACTGATGAAGTGCACAGAATGAAGAATCTGCAAGTACTCATGGACCAGAAGCACATATTTGTAATGAGGTAACATTAGCTAGGTAAGAGGTGCAATGTGAGCTAGCACCAGATGCAAGCCTGATGCAAGATCAGTGGATTATCTTAGCAACATGTTTGCAATTTATGGATCAAATGCATTTTTTTGGAGCTTTGGCCACCACAAGCCCAGCGCCATCTAGCTCCATTATATTGGAGAGAAGGCAGACATCTCTGCGGCCAATATCTTCAACACTCTGCAACTCACACCAGAACAATCTAGAATAATAAAAATCACTGCTGGTAAGAGGATGTAATATGTATTTCTTAATTTAAGGGGGTACTGTCCCTTTAAAGCATGTGTACCTGCTAATTTCTTTTGACTCAAAACTTCGCATTGTTGGATCTATAAACGCACATGGAGTTTATTTTGGTAAATGGCTATTTGCTATGAAACAAATGCAGTAGGAACATGAATTATAGACTTTCAAAGTGTATCATTAAGTTTAACCACATACCCTCAGCTTATTATTGATTATCTTTAAGTTCCACAAGTATCTAACAGCATTCTCGAAGAACACTTGGAATTTTACCTGCCCCCTCTGTGCAGTCAGTGTGTTTGCTGTTGATTTAAAACTCATCTAATTAATTATTCAAGGGTATTATTTTCTACATTGAATCTATTTCCTGCATCAGCGATGCCAGTAATGGCTCCCAGAGGATTCTGGAGTGCCACGCTTTCACCTCCACTGCTTATAACACACTGCCTTCATAATAGTGCTGCAAACAAATTCAACACACAAGCACATACACATAAACACACAAATCAATGTTTCAAGGGCTTGCAGTGTTTAGCAAAGTACTCTACTATGTGAATTTTTGTTCTTGGTAAAGTGCAGGGTTTTTGTCACTGTTCTGTGTCCAACTGAAGACGTTTCAAAGACGTAATACAGATAGGCCGAAACATGGTTCAACAGTGTGGTTGAATTCAAGAAAGCCTTTGGTCCTAAATTGAATTTCATGTGACTCATCGTGCTACTGCAGAGCCAGTCTTAAATGCTCAGTTGCCCTCTTCAGAGGAGGTCCTGTGAAATTTTTGGTCGGTTTTGGCTATAGACCCTGGGGATTTTGTCCCAGCTTGTTTCTTTCTACTTCTTTCAAGTAAAGTGTACAGTCAAATACTGTATTTTAACTGTAAAGTCCTAGGGTTATTCTATCTCATCAAGACTGATATCTAAAATTAAACACAAAGACAAACTTGGAGGACAAATAAGGTCTGGACTACAAGGGCCATACAACCTGTTTTGGCCGGGAATGACTCTAAATTAGATCCGATTAGATCAGATTAGATCCGTTTTGATCAGATTTAATGGTTTCCATTGAAATAAAGTGTTTTTCAGCAGGAAAACCTTTATGATTTAGTAGGAGAAATTGCATGAACACAAGCACAGTGGTTGTATTTAGAAATAAACTAAAAGGTTTCGGAAACACCTCTGTTGAGCAAATGAGTTACTCAGCAGAGATGTTTCCATTTTCACAGAAACACTGAGGCTATATTTCTTAGCTGCAAGCTACGGAAAATGTTTTGTACCTGCAAGGAACAAACAAGCTTGGAATGTTACCAAACTATCCTTTACAACAGCTACAACACTGTTTCCACTGCACTTAGTTAGAGTTTAACTCTTTGCTTCAGTCTTCTTTAAAGAACATTGTAAGCACTGTGTTTGAAAAGGTGTCAGCCAAAGTTAGAAGCACTGCAGCCAGAGATTGAACTGGGATTCCTGCCGTGGTGAATGAGTGCTTCTTACTCTGAGTCACTGGGGCACTTACGGTGTGATCCAAAATGCTGAAAGTGACCGAGTCAATTGAGCAGCACTGACAAGCTGAATGTGACATATAGTACATTTGGCCATTTAAACTTTAGGAAGGGGAAGTGTGAACAAATGTTTGATTTTAAATGGTTAGTTTACCTATATCGCACCTGGAAATAGCAAAAATAAATTTTGTATGGTTTTTATTGTGAAATGCATAGGATGCAGTATCTCAGCACAAGTTTGTTAGGTTTTAGTTGAGGTTAGAAGTAGGTCTACATTTGTATTTGTTTGTTGCTGGTTTGGTTTTAGAAAAGGGAGCTGGTGAAGGGTTACAAGTGCTTACTGTATTGCAGTTTGGGTTTACATCAAATTTCCACCACACATTATCAAGGCAGGCAATGCCTTTTATCTTTTTTTATCTATATATATTGGTTTCTTTAACAGGGACAGTGCACATTAATAAACAGTGCTGCAAATGCACCAGAGTTAGACAATTGGTTATTTTTCATCAGCAGTCCCTGGACAGATGCTACAAAGTTAGCTGAATACAGAATATTAGATTAACATAACTTGTTACTATTATTGTTATTGCTATTATTGTTGTTACTGTTATTATTGTTGTTGCTGATGCTATTGCTGTTGTTAATTATTACTATCATTACAGTTAATAAAAATCTACTATATTGGCAGGTAATATTCAAAACACGGAGGCACATAATAGAAGACATACAAAGTAATGAAATGGGGCATATTGATATTAATAGAAATATGGACTAAATAAGACACGGTGCCGCATTATTAGAAACTAATTGAAACATGCAAAGCAGAAGCATAGACATCAAAACCACATATAGTCTAATAAAGACACAAATGCCTCTGGCACAATAAATGCAAAGCCACAATAAAAGACATGCATGAAGGTATGAAGGCAGACTGGTGATAGCAAGATAGTTATAGGTGACAGCAGACAGTTCACAACATAGACTGATGACAGCAAGATGCAATTGATTTTTTAGAGCCGTTAGAGCTAAATGCTAATTACTATTACTACTGGTTTTTATCAAGCTCTAAATGATTTATTACAGTTGTATTTAATAGTTGTTGGGATAGAGTTTCATCAAAAGCAGCTTTAACAGAGAACACAGATGCACCCCTCATGAACTCATATGCATTTGTTCTTATAGATACATCGACATTTTATTTCCAACACAGCATATCCATTATAATTTTTGATATTTGACAGCCGTGAAAATGTATTGATTTATTGTGATTGTAAGGATTTTAAGTGGTCACTTGAACAAAGACTTGAGTTTTGCTTGCCTGTGACCAGGCTGTTTTAACAGTAAGCCATACAGAAAATGACCTGAGAATGTATGTGCATCCTCTGACATGTAATTTCAAATTAATCTGATATTTTAAAGATTGAATTTGACCAGGTTACAACCCTATTTCACCTTAGCCCTGAAAAGGACAGGTTTGAATCAATCAGAACTCAGAGGTATACGAGGTATAGTACTTGCATTCTGATAGAACCTGTAGCACCTCTGTTGATACAAAGACACAGGAACTTGCTTTATACTAGTACCACAAATAACTGTGTCATCTGCACACAACTGAATGTTGGTGTCAGATAGCAAATCATTGGTATATAGTACAAATAACAATGGGCCCACACTGTACTTGGATACACAGAGATTGTTTTACCAGACATGATTCCACCAATGGAAGTCCAGTTAAAGAAAAATCTCCAAGGTAGATAAATGTCAAATGCTTTCTTGAGGTCAAGAAACAAAGATCAGACAATATCATCTTTGTCCAATAGAGATTATTTTCTTTCTTTGAAAAAACAATTGTCCATCTCAGTGGAATAATTGGCTCTGAAGCCAAATTGCATTGGAGGCAGGCAAGCTACAAGGCTACCCCTCAATTTCTCAAAGTGAAATGTGTGCAGAAAAAGATGCGACAGAAAAAAACATCAGCTTAACTTTCAGCACCACAGAAATGTCTTGTGCATAACATTGCACAAAGACAGTGATCTGTTTTATTGTTTATGCTCTGCTCAATTGTTGCAGTCAGTGTGTGTTAATGAGCAAAGACACTGTTGAAATCTGAAAAAATTAATATTTGATAAATTAGTGACAGAAAATCAAACACAGAGCACTTTCAGCAGTACAGTGCATGGCTAATAAATGCAGAGATATTGGTTATTGTCTCATCCCTACATGTGAATGTGCAGCTGAATCAATAAATTCACTGTGGATCTTGAAGAGACAGACTCAAAAGGCCTTTTGGTCTTGTGACATTATGTCAAACTACAAGTGTAGGCTGCCAATACCTGCCAACTGTAACAATGTGTCGGTGAGAAATTTATTGAAAATGTTTTCAGGTAAAGGAATGAGTCACCTGAGGGCTGATCGGCTACTAGACTGAGCAGCGTTTTATCACGATCACTGCAGTCATAATCTGTTTTTCATGACCACGAACAGTGCTCACTGTTGCCATACCCTGTCTGACACTTGATAAAAACTGGTCATAAAGACAAACGAAATACCAATTTTAAGATAATGGATAATTACAAGACTGCCAGCCTAAGCATATACATCGTTAAAGAAGGATAACTGCAATACTAAGAATTTCTCTGACACTGTAATTTGTCAGAAATGAATCTCTACAAGTCAGAAAAGTTTGGGCGCCCAGTAGCTCACCCGTTACAGCACGCCCACCAAGTCTGTATCAAGGCTGACTGCTTACTGCAGCGGCCAGGATTGATTCAAGCCCAGGCCCTTTGCTGCATGCCAACCACCTCACCCCCCACCCCTTTTCTCCCCTGTCTTTCTTCACTCTCCAAGATATCTCTATAAAATAAAAAGTCAGAAAACTTGGGGTAAGGGGCGCCCACCAACTGACAACTGGTCATGTTCAGAAAACAGCGAGGAAGCCTAGAACCTGCTACTGGATTCCAGGGACACTTGCAAGGGTAATGGAGAGGAGACAGCTCCTCTGGTATATCTCACTGCAGCAGGTGAAGCACAGCAGCTCACAAAACCATGTGTCACAGAGTATCATGTTGTGGTGAATCAACAACACTGTCAGCACATATCACATTCTTATAAATTTGCCTGTGCAAGTTCCCCTTTGGGAGGAAAATAAACAAAGTGAAGGCAGATCTCTTAAAAAATTAGGAAACTTGTATGCGACGCTACCCCAATGTAAAAACAACTAAAGATTTATGTTGTCTTCGTAATAAGAAGCAGGATAATACAGCCAAAATGCTGCCAATTATCTGATACCCATTTTAAAGTCCGTCTCGCATTGATGCAGAGTAAACTGACGTGTTAACATTTTTTTTTCTCTCAAGACTTAAAGGCAGTAAAGATGACAATTAACAGCAATGTCAGTTAACTCAGTTTCATATAGATAAACCCCATTTCATTTAAATGAACGCGCCAAGTAAATCCGATGTCTCGTTGCTGCCTGCTGATAATTTTGAGTGTTTTATAAACAATGTTTTGTACAGCCAGGAGCATAACAGATTCTGCACGTCTGTCCCAATCACAATGAGACTTTTTTATCAACAAGCCTCGGAAAAAGCATTTAATTTAGAGAGCAAAACTCTATTTCTATAATCACGGTAGGATTATATACATAGGAAACGACAGATGAGGAGACTGGAGAGGACACCGATAATAAAATGCGTGTGTGCGTACGTGTGTGTATTCATGTGCAATGGGAGAAGAGTAAGGGGTGGTAGGGTGTGGATAGAGAGAAAAAAAAGGAGGTGAAAGAGAAAGATAAATCAGAAATTACTCTACACAAAGGATCCAAAGGATCCATTCATATAACTCTGCCCGTTTCTCACTCCAACAGACAGCATTATAGAGACTGGATGATGAAAGTACTAGTGGAGTGGAGACTAACCTGCAAGATTTCAAATCATTCTTCTTCTATGATGTATCAATTCTCATTTGCATCACAGTAGTCAGAGTTATACTATTCATTTAATTTTTTATAGAAATGATCAAAGAGATTTTTGCACATTTGGACTATATTAATGTTTGTGTCTGTGCTCGCACGACACAACATGGCATATTCTCAGAAAAGGCAGTAGCATGACTCATGAGATACTCAAGTTTACATGTCTGAATCACCATCACAGTGATGAGACTTGGTGTCCTCATGAATATATCAAAGACTAAACAAACACCTGCTTTAAGGCTTAGGCATGCATCTGCATCTAGCGGTGGGATCCCAACCCTCTAATCTGCTGCAAAGGTTTGTTAGATCAATCAGAAATGTGATGTATTTTAATTTTATGTGTTTTGCTGTCCTTACAGGTGCAAAGGGAATGCTAGAAGTAAGTAAAGAAAAAAACGGATCTATTGCTATCCTGCATCTTATTTACTGAGAGCCACAAAGTCAACCAAATACAACAGCTTTGCTCAAACACTGTTATCACGGGGGGTCACACACAGACACACAAGACATGTCTGGCCTTAATGAATACCCACAGTGCCCTCTACTGGGGACAGACAAATGCACCTTTAAACTTGCATTGACAAGAGTAACACTCACAGGAGTCCCAGTTTAGGAAACAGGTGTTCACAGAAAAAAAATGGAATTTTGTTCCTACCTGAAATTGCACTTTCCTTATCCTCAGCCACACTGAGAAATACGGTGGAGCCAGACTGGATGGTGAACCTCTGAAGATCTGTGAAAAGAACAGTCCAACAACAAGGCAATCTGATTTATTGTTTCTATTTATGGTTCATATTTTTAAAATAGCAATCTCAACAGAGTTTACCTTCTCTAGGGAATATTGTTGTAATATTGTTTGGGGATCAGGAAAGCTCAGTTTGTGCATCCCTGTAAAATGTACCATGGTTGTCGTTGTTTTTTTTCATTTTTTGACAAAATAATCCATGTTCGAACTATTACCTTCAGTAGAGTTTAAAGAAACAGGCAGGAGTATTCATACAGAATATTTCCACAGCTTTACATTGCCATCAGACAGTCCTGTCCTTTGGCACCACATTTTCTCATCTGTAGAACTTCCTAACTGTGCACACTGTATTACGCCATAGATCAGCATGTGTCATCTTTGAGATCTTCAGAAAACTGAAGTTTGATCTCAGTCTGCTCGCGCAATAGCACTTTCTGGCCCAAACTGCTAAAATGTGGAGGAACACAGTGCATTGTACAGTTGCACTTTTGCAAAGGAATCCATACTTTGCATGGCTGAGAAAATGTAGTGCCAAAGGAAACGGCTGTCTGATGGCAAAGTAAATCAGGTAAGATATTCTAAATATAGCATAGATTTAAACAGATATAGATTTTTTTGTGTGGCTAAAATATGTAGGATGTACAGGATGTAGATTGTGAATATAAGCCTGCCATTGGCCACCTATTTCAGATGGATTTTCCTCCCCTTCCACTATCTTCCAACCCTATTCTGCAAGAGATGATTTTGATTGGTTTAAAGAAATACAAACAACACAGAGCATTTTTTTTTCTCTTTGTGAAATTGTGATGGGTTCAGCTGGCCATATCTCCAATGCTGGCAAAGAGCTAAAATAAAGTGTGTAGGTCTGGCAATGAACTAATTGGAGCATACTACACCTCATCTCATGGTTCCTTTCTATTCCAAAAGCCAGTCTAAAACACGGTGGTGAAACACTCACAGTATAAAGTTTAATTCAATCGTCACTATGGCAAGTAGTTGAAATCGCTGCTATTTCTAGGTTGTGTGTTTGTTAACAACTTATTTTGAACATAAAGGAATATTGAAGATAATAGGTAGTAACACACTGCTACTGGTATGACACAGAAGATATTATTGTGACTGCAAAATGTGCTGTCCAGTGTAGCTGAGTAACCAACTCACTCAGAAGAAAGGAAGCTGATGTGTTAGTGAACATAACTATACTTTGACAACACATCAATATACATAAGTCTATTTTAATGCAGAAGCTGTCTGACAGCCGCTGCAAGCGCAGCAGAAGCAAACACTCCCCAGGACAGGGTGTTCCCCAGACGCTTTAATCTTAGATGTACAGAATGTGCAAAATTATGATCTTATGGAAATGATGCAAATAATCACACTGCCATCTTCCATTATGTGTATGTGACAGCCCTGCATTATGCAATGCAATGCATAGTGCCCTGTCCACCAACCAGTATTGCATTCAGAATGCAGAGTGATGGTGTGCATGTCTAATAAATATTGCAGGAGGATACATTTGGACCATCTACCCCACTGCATAAATCAAGAAGCTTTCCAGCCCCACATTATCAAGGCTTCACTTAGCTGCATGGCTGCTTGGCCCTTCTGCTCTCCAGCAACTGTCAGTAGTTACTTGTAAGCAATTGTGTGACTACACCTTTGTCTACTCTCTCTATGGAATTGGGGTCTACATGTCAAAGTGTAAAGTTGAATACAAAATTAACTTCATGTAGTGTGGTGTAGGTCACCCCTGTAGTCTGTTTATTTTCCGACTGGCTTAAATTAAGATACAAAAGAGCAAGTTAATAACTAAAATAGCAGTGGATATAGGGTCTAGAGGACCTCCCCCAGAAAATGATTGTGATTTTAAAACACTTAACCCCATTACTTTATACACTTCATCACAACTGCAATTTTTCAACACGACGGAAACATGAAAGGCAGCAAATGATGCAATACATAGAGCATACTTTTTTCTTTTAAATGTAGCCTCACAGATGCAGTACACAAATATTTTCATATTTTACTGTACCTGCAAAATCTGCTATTTGGATTTTATCCGCTCATAATGTTTAATGGTGTATATGCTTAATTCGTAAATGATAACTGTATTAGATGTCTTTTTACTTCAGTGTTGTATGTATTTAGCCATCGTACAGTGTATTCTTCTTATTGTACTCTTTTCATTATTCTACGATGCCTATTAACTAGGGGTCAACAGATTATTGGCCTGGCTGATTATCAGGGCCAATATTTGGCATTTTGATGATTATCTGTATCTGTGTTTTATTTTAATGATCAAAGATAAAGATTAATTAATTAAAAAGTGCAATGAAAGTGTCAGCATGGGAGGAACTTTTACCTTGTAAAACCTCAGGGAGGTATTTTTATCTATTAATTTTTTATTTAAATTGACATTTTTTTAATTTGTTTGAATGTGGAATAATGTACACTGTCCCTTAATAAATATGTTTTTTAAAAAAACTATGCAGCTGCCTTTATGTTCTATATGACATTTTGCTTTTATTAGTTAACCCTTTTCCCCATAACATAATAAGCTGTTTAAAATTATTTAGCAAGGCACAGATAAAATGTAACCTGGTAAGAAATGTGCAATACATTTAATACATTTTAATAATGTGCCTGTATTTTTAGGCATACTTCGAGTCTACATAACTTGTCACAACAAGAAAAGCACAGGTGTTATTATATTCTCCTAATTAGTCATTGAGATCACTACCATGACCCTGGAGCCAATTAGTGATGATTTTAGTTACAGCTTTTAGTGCTATGAGGTAGACTTTACCTGATAAACACTTAACTACAGTAAGCTAACCAGGCCTTTTTTATATTTGTTTCCTACAGAGACAACTACTTAAAATACAGCTCTTGCGGACAAATGTTTTTAGAAATCACATTTCAAGTTGAAAAGTCGCGTGCGGTATATTTTATAAAGCTAGTTTGTTTGTATAAATAGCGTCGTTTGTGTGTTGCTTGCACTGACCATTTAGCTACAAAGACCTCTCGGTCACATACCAAAATTAAAATCGTCATTGTAATTTCATCTTGAGAATGTTTCCATTGATTATGACATGCGGTCACGAAGACTTTCTAAACACTTTTAAAACACTTATTTTACCGTGAGAACATGGTCTGTCCGCGTGGGATGAAAAGTATTTCCCCTGCTGCACAACATCCGATCACGAGCCTGACCCAAGGTAAATACGTGATTGGTCACGTGACACAAACACAGCGGCGCTGGGTCACTGCTGATTAACGGAACGTCACTTGAGCGCGAGTGTGTTTGTAATTTAGATATTTTATTTTACTACAATTTAAGATAAAATGAAATAAAATTTTTAAAAAAATTGCTAATTTCTGGCAGTTGGGAAAGTTGTGTTTTTGTTTGTTTGTTTTTTCTTTTTCTTTTTTTATTTTAAGAAATACAATACTAGGGCTTCTTCTTTTCAATAGTGGCTTAATAACTAAGTCCATCTGATGCCATGCAGTTAAAACACCTCTGAAAAAGCTTGGTCAAATATAACAGCAACAGGAGGAGGATTTAAGATGTTGCACAATTTCTTTTAAGGTTTCATAGTGGATAGGATCAAATGGTGTCATGCTAATTGAACTGGTTTTAAGTGGATGAAATACAAAAACAAAACCTGATATGAAGATGGCAGCTTGTCTAATTTTCTTAATTTTTATGGCTAAAGAAGGCAAATTTATTGCATGACTTAGAAGGCAGAAATTCGGGGGCTACTGACATTGAGGAGAGTTTGTCAGCCTGTCAACAGCAGTAAATAAGGCCAGTGCATTATAATTGTTTATAATGAGGCCTTGCTTTTTTTCTGTTCAAAATTATAAATGCAGAGTCTTTCGGGATGGTGATTAAGTCGCTTAAAACTACAGCTTGACAAGGAGAGAGAAACGGGCAGAGAAAGGGGCAAGGGAAGACTTTGGTTCCAGCAGTGACCAGCTTTTTTTTCCAGTCAGTGACCTCCAAGAGGACAGAGGAGGGGATGATTGTGACTGGAGAGGAGGCTGACCTGGATGGGGTTACGGGGATAAAGAAGGTGAATCCTCCCAGGTCGTGGTTGGCATGTGGAGAGGAGAATCTTTTTCTTGGCTCTCATATCCCTTATATTTTAAACTAATGGATTTTCACTATTTTTTTCCTGTATCTCAAGTGGTTTAAGACTTTGAGGTAACTCAGAAGCGTCATGCTGAGCTGCAGCTCATGAAGTACAAAGAGCTGCTGATGAAATCTGTCACGGCCAAAGTCGTTCTAGAGTTGAAACTGAAACTCGCCAACAATCAGGTGAATGTAGATATTAAGAAGTACAGTGGAAAACTGAGGCAGCCAGGCTATCATGGTGACGCTGTCAGATAAAGCTGGAAATCTGTTGTTTTTACCTGTGCTGTATGCCCATACACTACATTTCTGCAAGGCAAGAATATTGGATTTATCATTATTTATCAAAAGAAGAAAAGGATATGCGGTCACCCTCTTGGATGATAACTCAGCTGAAACATGGACAAAGCTAATATTGAGCTGACCAGAATTCATCCTCCTGTATGTCTTTTTTTTTATTTACATCAATGCTTGATGTGTGCTGTCTATAGTTAACCCATGCTCCATTATAGCACAAGTGGATGTTTTGGGTATTTTTTTAACCCGAGGGCAAGTGCAGACTTTTGGCACCCTGTTGGTTTTCCAGCAATTGTTGATACAGCTGATGGTTTCTGGTCCATGACTCCAAATACGTTGCACATCGGAGTGATGGGCAGAAGTCTCCACTCGCTTCTTTGGATCACAGGGGAGCTGATGTTACTCTGCACAAGAGTGGTAAACTGTAATAGATGCATTTCCCTCTTTTAAGAAAACAAATATTAAATGTCCTTTGTGATTAATTACTGAATTGTTTATTTTTCCACTGATTATCAGTTATTCATTGCTTCTTTTTTTACACTCTGATATTAGCTATGATAGAAACAGACAGACATAGGATGATTATGTTTATTAAAAAAACATGCTTAAATTGTATCATTGACACACACACTTGCAAGATGGCACTAGTATGGGAACAGGGGATGAGCAGAACTATACCACATTAACTATAGGTAAAGTAGAACCATACCACAATTGATAGTTCATTATCATGAGCCATGATAACCAGACTAAACTGCTATTTAATTTCACTTAATTATTAAACTATATTTTAAATAAATGTTCCATATACGATGGTTAGATAGTGATGATTCAGAGGTCTTGAATCAGACTGCAATATCACATAGTGTCTCAGTGGGCTTTACAGGCCCAATTAGGGGGAAATGGGAAAGAACAGAACAAAGGTCTCCATTAAATTGAGAAACAGGGAATCTGCTGGATATACCTTCTGAATAAATGCAGGGGGAAAAAAAGAGAACCTTCTTTAAGTTGCATAATGTGCTTTTTGACCGCCACAGGGCACAAAGAGATGATATCAAACGCACAGCAACAGAGCCTCTATATAATATCGACTTCTCAAGTGCTTTAGGACTTACCTACAGAAACAAACAACACAGATATCTGGTTTGAGTGCTCTCTCCAGCTACCTGTCAAACATTAGTCCAAGGATAAGTGCTTTTTTGGCTCTTTGATCTAAAACCTCCTGTGGAAAATATCATGGCCTCTTAAATGTTTGACTCTCATCATCAACCACCGGCTTTCTCTGATTCTCAGCTGTTTAAAAATCTGGACAGATACTCAACACAAATATGTTCCCAGGAGAAGCTTTATTTTATATAAGGGGAGGGTGGGACTCAGTTGTATGGGCATTAAATGGCTGCAAATTGATGTGTTGATGTCCAGTTTTTTGATTTCACAAATACAAACAAAAAGTTGACCTTTAAAAGAATTGATAATAATAATTTTAAAAAATATATACACGCTATTTATTTTATATAATTTTTTATTTTTTTATATACTGTCACATGATTTTAATTATAAAAACATTATAATTATAAATAAAGCTTTCTGGAAATGTTTCTCTATTTTTTTTAGATCATTTTCTAATAATCCTCCCCTCTTTTAAAAAAAAAAATCACTTTAAAGTTAATTTCCTGTCATCTTTTACAAATTTCTTGCATATTTTGGTACCAAGCACATGAAAACTGATGTCAATCCAGGTAAAGTTATTTCCATGTTTTAGGAAAGTTCAATAAATATTTGTAGACATGAGCTACTTTCTCTCAAAGCCAGAAACCAGAAATGTAAGTCTCAAACTTGTGATGTCATCAAGTATAAGGTCTGAAGCTGCTCAAGACAATAAATGGGAGCCTGATTTTGTGGCCCCGCACTGTGTTGGTTTTCTTTTTATACCCAAATAAGATTAATTTTATTGTACTGTTCTCAGAGTTAAAACAGTAAATGTCCCCATATATTCGGAACATTCCCCTGGCTGCTTTCAGTGTCATCTAGAACATCTTTCGTAAATCTCGTCTCATCGTCTGTGGAGGTCATCCTATGACATCACAAATTTGAGTTTTAGCACTCTGGATGTTTGATTTTGGGGAGAGCTATTCATGTTAACTAATATTTTTGGACAGTCTTAGACAATAACAATAACACGTGAATTTTTAAAATTGATGTAGTTTCTCTTTAAATTACTGTATGTGTTGATAAATACGTACATTGCATAAGGGGGTTGAAATTTTCCAAAATACAGACTTTACCTCAACCTGGATGTTGTAGTATCAGAGCAAATACTGATATGAGAGATGTAGGTTGACCCTAATAACCAGAGAATAATGAAACTAGAGAAAGCAATTTCTTAAAGGTGCATTATGTAATTTCCAGCCACCCAGTGTAACCGAATGGGGGGCAGTATTTCACTTTAGAGCTTAGCCTAATTAGCTCAGTTTTAGCAACGCCATAGCAACAAGAAAACAGTCATATCACACCATTTGAAAAGTTTATCGTGAACTGTAAACTGACTGTTTGTGCATGCGACATGCAAGTTCAGCACCACACCACATCTTTTTACTCTTCAAGAGCTGTATCCAGCGTTGGATAGCCACACAAATATTTTCACTGTGTTTGCTTCTTCTTACATCACTTCTTTTCTTTGCTGCAAAATGGTGCTTCTTTCCGGGAGCTGCTTGTGATGGGGATAACGGTCGTTTTTCCTGGAGCTTTTACCATCTCTGTGTTTCTGACATACTAACTTATACACTGAGACTGTAACTTCTATGCTGTATCCATTGACTCTATGCCACTCTATTCTCCAGCCGGCTCAACTTCTTCATCCTCTCCCGTGACTCACTATCACCTCTCAGGCCAGGATGTGTTATTGCAGAAGGGATGGCCGATCCCATGGCTGTTTAGCAGTGGATATCTCTGTACAATACAATACAATACAATACAATACATAGGCATCTTGGAAATAATGTCAAAGGTGTTACTTCTTCTCAGTCTCTTAATAGGGTTAGTTCATTTTTTGAATATTTTAAACTAAAATTCTTTCCAGATCTTACATAATGCACCTTAAAGAAAGTGAGGTGTGAATGCTGGATATTGAAAAGCTGACACTACACTGAAATGCTGGTTTAAATGCGTAAGACGAAGTTGAAGTGGTGAAAAAAACAGAACCTGTTCACGTAAAACCCAAACATCTGTCACTGTTGTTTGAATTGTTGTAAGTCATTTGAGTTACATTATTTAATTTACTGATTTTCAGTATACAGTCTTTTGGTGTAAGGATATATTAATCCCTGGATTAATTTGTTCTTTTGTGAATCCCTGTCCCAGATTTCTGTGAGACCTCAATGGCATTTTCAAAAGGAGCAGAGATGAGAAACTGCAGTGTGTGGTGCCTTACAATACAAGTTTATCACAGCATTGTGCATTTCAATTTTTAAAAGTTTACACAATTTCACGTTCATGCAGTTGTACTGCTCCACATTTAATGATTTCTCTCATTGTTTGTGTTAAATCCTGTTCTAAGAGGTATTTGACCAGAGAGAGAGAGCGAGCAGCAGAGTTTATGAAAGTTCAGTCTGCTGAGAAGTGGAACTAAGACTGTTTTCAATGTGGGGATTCAGACTTGGCTTAGCTCATTGGTATTAAACTTGCCAAAGCATACAGTGAAAGGCACAAAACACAAATGGAGGTGCAAAACACGAAAATTGGGTTTTAATCAAATTGCACTGCAACTGCATGACTTTATATTTCAAGAGCTGTAACTAATGCTACATTCAAAGTCAGATGAAAATTGCCAACTGGTGAAGTGTAACTACAACACCATACAGACCTTTTTTATAAAGCTGGTATTAGTGATATGAAGTTATGAATCACGGCAATATTAGTCAGACTGTCAACATTTGAGGAAAAAATGTGTCTGTGCTGTATTTATCCTGCTAAAGCCTGACTCAGTATGGTCTGCAGTAGCGGAAATGAGCAGATGGTGTTTAGTTTGTGGTGCACACTTGTTCAAGGACAGTTTTCTTACTAACATAATTTAAATAATAAAGAAAATGAGACGATCCCTTGACAAATACAGACTTATTTTGTATTGTGTTGCTCTTTGTTGGCAACTTCATATTTATCATGTATATATTATTTTCCATACACATTTTTATGCATGCACGCTGATGATAGCATGGCATGGCACGTCGTGGCCGGAGGCATAATGTTTTCAGGTTGACCACCGTCCATCTGTACATTAGTTCATCCATCCCCTTCTCTTAAACGCAATATCTCAAGAAAGTATTGTGGGAATTTCTTCAAATTTGGCAAAAACATCCACATGGACTCAGTGATGAACTGGTTAGATTTTGATGGTCATAGATCAAAGGACAAGGTCACTGTTACCTTGTGTTTCTCTAAACCTTGAGGGATTTTTTTTTTTTAAAAATGTCCAACTTTGGCTCAAATGTTTACTTGGACTGAAAAATAAACAGATTTTATTGGTCAAATGTCACCCAACATCTTAGGAACACCTTGAAAGAGTTTGTTCAAATCTTGAACAAATATCCAAGTTTTTGGCCATAACTCAAGAATTCATGTGCTAATTATCACAAAATTTTGCACAAATGTCTACTTGGATTAAAAGATGAAGTGATGTTTTTTTATCCAAAAGATCAAAGGTCAGATTCATTGTGACATTATTATGTTGCAAAATTATTTTTCTGGCTATTACTCGTTTTAACACAGGAACAGAAGGGGAGGCATTTGATCAGATACTGATGGGTGACACTAATCTTGCGTGCCCACTTTGAAATTGTGCTGATTGTTTAGATCTTCTGTGTTTTGAGAGGAAACACAAACTGTAAGTGTAACTTCACTGGTGCGCAAAGGCATGCAACTGTGAGGGATTAAATCCAGTTTTTTTCTTTTTGCAGTATAGGCTACTGTATTCCATGTAAAGGCCACAGCAGCCACAGCAAATACTCCATGTAAAGTAGACTAATGTCCTTCCCACCCAAACACTTTCAGACGCCTCAGAGATAAAGAAAAGACACATTTTTATATATATATGATCACTCATAGTGAAAGTTACCTTGTATTTAAGGATTATAAACAAGTTGAAATCCATATTTCAGCACAGTGTTGACAAAATGTGCCATCATATTTCTGCCATAAATGCAACTTAAATTCCTCAGTATTGAGACAAGTTTGTCGTCTAGTTGGCGTTTCTGTTTCAGGGGGCACTACACCACATTTATCAAAGTCAGAAGTCAAAAAGTCTGACTTAACATTTCTGGAACACAGCACATCTGCTGAGTGTGGAACAAAAACGCCAGCTTTACACCTCTTAAGGGAACGAGGGAACTGGCGCTCTTTGATGTTTCAGAGCACAGTTTAGCACAACATTAGTATTCACTGGTGATGCATGACAGCCAAATGCTATTTTTCTTTACCGTATGAATTTGAGCAGTGTGAGATGTCAGTTTCTATTTGACAGCTCATTTGTCAGTCCTTTAGGCTTCTGGTAGGCATCATCCTTTCAGTGTACAGACACGCAAACCCTCCACCTGTCCTCTCACGTGGAAACATCCCTGGACCGTCGCCCGTAGTCAATCTGGCCTGTGCTGCCAGACCTCCACACATGAGTGCATGCACACACACACACACACACACACACAGACACACAGACAAATACAAGCCTACAGTAGCTATGAGGAAACAATGCCCACTGAAGGTGTTTTTTTGTTGTATATTTCATTAATATGAGCAGATATTCATTTGTTCACCAAGGTTTTTTAATCTCAGTTGGTAATTTTTCTTTATCAATCCAAACTTTATCATATGTTCAAAGGTGGAAACGCGTCATTATCAATGTCTCTTGATTCAAGTTACCAAGGCAGGAAACATATGGACGCCTCTGATAGTGTCTGTTTGTTTGGCTGTTTACAACACCAGAAATTTAAAAGTGTACTCAATTTATGTACTATTGCGCCCCTATATTATTGTGGAATAAGGCTTTCTTTTTTATTCAATGCATCCTTCTTTCTTCTTAAAATCCGGGTCTTACATTATGAAACTTCGTCAGCCATTTGTGGGTTACGGAGTAATGTCCGTGGTCCCAGGGTCCTTTGCTCCCCAAATCAGTATCCTCAGAATATGCCGCATTAAAGAGGCCTTTCAAAGAATTTTATACTAATGTTTCCCCTTTTTTCAAATGTTCAATATTTGCTTCCCTGGGTCAATATGTAGATATCATCCACCTACATCCTACCCATGTTGTACTCCTTGCAGGCAAGGCAGTTTTCTTTTCTTGATATTCCATTTGAAAAATAGATTTTTACCATTCAAAACACATTTGAAACGTCCACCTCCCTTCTTTTTCCTCCAATAGAGTTCCCCAGGCATGATGTTTCTGTAGGCCAACCCAGAGGCTAATGTTGCCCTTTTTCCCTTGTCCCTGGGATTCTTCCATTGGATTTTGGATCATTGCAGTAAATAAGCTCTTTAGGAAATAAATGTTTGGTACACTTACATATTTTGTTCAGCAAGATAATCTTTACAAATTAATGCCACTTTCAGGATTTTTGAAGCCTAAATACAATTGCCATAAGTAAAAAGCTATTGCTAGGCTAAAATGAACTACACTATGGTTGTGTCGCCACCACTACAAGGCTGTAAAGCCGTGTTTGGCACAGCTCGGTGTGATGATGCTCTGTAGTCTCATTTCGCCACTAGTTAGCAACCATCTTTTTTAAAACATAGAAGTTTGCAAATGGGGTATTTACTGGCGTATCTTATGTCATAGAGCAAAACACGAAAATCTCTTGAATTAGTGTTAACCGAAGACTTTATTTAAGGCTGCTAAACAAAAACCTATTCAAAAATCCAATTTACTCCGAGAGAGGGAACCAGAGGTGTTAAAAATGCTTTCCAGGTTTTAGGACTCATTACTGGGGTTCTCTATGTGATGTGCAAAGATACCATTTTATGGTGGCCCCGAGGGTCACAAAACACTAAAACGTTTCAGAAAATATTTCAGAAAAAACTACATTTCCCAAAACAAAACATTTTACAAAACACAATAACATTTCCCAAAACACTGCAAAAGTTTAGGAAATTCTGTACCTTTACCAATTTTTTACAATGTTGTCTTATATCTAGAGATGCTTAAACAACTCAATACAAGGCTAGTGTTGGCCCTTGGGAACATAGGACTCTGTGTCATACCAGAAGCGTCTACTGTAGCCTCAAGCTAAGATGAGGGGTGGGCTACAGAAGTCTGTTAACTTCATTTCTTTTTAACTTCACACCTCCAGATTTCTCTCTATTTTTAGTCTCGTAATCTTCAGCCTCAGCCAACAAATTTATCAGACTTCACACTGCTCCCTCTGGAGCCACAAAAGCCTTTAAAAACTACTTTTTTCCCCCACATATGTTATGGTATTGGCTGATCAGAGCGCTTTTGAAAGATTCCCATTAAGTAGCAGCATTTGTTTATTATTAAAGACAATAAGACGAGTGTAATCAAACACTGCAATAACACAACCTCCTAATCTCCAGCTGTTAAGTTTCTTTTAAAATCTTTAAATTGGCAGAGTCTGAAGAGATATGCAAAAGATGATCCATACTGCAGGTCCTCTCTTGATATGTGAATGTTTGAACAAATTCAAAAGGTCAGATCTTAAGATAATGTCCAGACAGTGAGAGTATGGATTCTTTCCTTGTGCAACAACTATTATAGTGTTTGATCTCTCTCCTTGACTCCTTTCCTTCATATCTGAAGAAATACTTCACAGAGAACCTTGAGGGGAGCAAGTAAGGAAGGCGACATGCATTGTTTATGTTTAGCAAAGTAGACTTTTGTTTTCCGTGGCCTTGTCAAGGATTGCTTTAGAGAAACTAAAGTTTCTCATCACAGTCTCAAAATGTCAAAGCGCCCACACAGAGAATACAGATTTTGATAACGTGATTAAAAAAAGCTTTAAGGCTTTCTAAAAGCACATCACTCTCAAGTTGAGATTAAGTGGCAGTGGAACTGCCTCAAAGCCCATTTTAAACAATCACGACGAACAAATACAACAATGACAGTGAGTAATGTCTGCATACATTTTTAAAGAGAGTTTTTGAGGCCTGGAATTAAAGTTCAGTAACCTCAATATTTCCAGTGGTTGGTGCAAAGAAATAAAAAATTGGCTAAATGGAAAATAGAAGTGGGATGGAGTTTAGCAAGTGGCAACCAGAAAAGCCGAATGCCGAAGCTGTCTATCAAGATAAACTTAACCTTATCTAAGCCTCTGTGACTTAATATGAGTCATACCCCCAGTCATTTTTTGGATACAGTATCTCACAGCCTTCAGAAAAACCTCAACCTCTAAGCCAACTTTTTTAGGAGTTTTAAAAAAAAAAATCAGCTGCTATCATCTTTCAACAACTGTAGCACAAGCTGGATCCACATGACCATGGCCTCAAAACAACTGGAAGAGTGAATAACTAAAATGGTTGAACAGGTTTCAACATGTAGGAGTTTCCTTGAAATGGCGTGCCCAGTTGATGGTAATCAATTCACTTAATGTCATACTTTAAGTGCAGCTTATTTCCTTTTCAAAATGTCACATTACTGTTCTAACAAAGCACCTGGGGCCACTTTTGCAAAATGAGATGAGGCCAGGGGCCAGTTCACAAACAAACATTTATTATATTTATCTGTATATATCTGGATCTTCAACATTTTTTAGGCCAAGGACCCCTTCTCTGAATATTTTGTCTTTGAGCTCACCTGCGCAGCGGCAGTTATAGCATGGCTAGAGGCATCAAGAGGCTGGAATGAATTTATGGAATAGTATGCCATTGGACATTACATATTTATTAAGTACAGTTGATTTAAAGTTTGGGAAATACCTGATGGCACAGACCACCAGCTCCTCTAAAATACGATGTTTTATTTAATGACATCAGACTGTATGATCATTAATGAGGAACTCTCTCTTTTTATTTTTTCTGTCACAGTATATGCTGTTTTTAGTCGTACAATTATTTTGAGTTGTATCCAATGCTTTACCAGCTATTTAGATATAGTAAGGATAGTTGTTGTCATTGTTGTAATTACTGTCATCATCATTTTTATTTTCATTTATATTTATTATTTATCTTTATTTATCCTTTTGTTGATTGTTGCTTTTTTGTAGTATTCCTATGTTCTTGCTGTTTTTCATTCCTTTTTTGACCTGGATTTTAAGTTATACATTTGCTTTATTTTGTGATGTAATATTTACTTATGTGGACCACAGGAAGAGTAACTGCTACCCTGGTAGTGGTTAATGGGAATCCAAATACAAAAATAAATAAATTACAGCTAATTGGCCAATACGTTAAGTAAATGTTAGTGAACTAAATACTCTTGTTATGGTTAAGTGCCGCACAATGATTTAGTATTAGCTAGTTCATATTGATTGCACAACAATACAATGTCAACAGGTAGCCTATCCATAATGTTGTGTATTGTAAATTAATTTTGTTTTTGTTTTTTATGAATAGGCCGATTTTTCTTTGCTACTATGTTTCTCCCCCTTTAAAAAAAAAGTACAAAAATTCCACTGGGAATCAATGCATTTTCATTGTGAATTAGAAAATGGTTGGCGGGCTACTCAGTAATTTGGTCCGTGTGTCATAAGTTGAGTTTCATTTTGGGCAAGACAGTTTTGCAAAAACGCATTTCATCTGTGTGCATGCTCTGAGTTAACCCATGTGGAGGTGTATATTTGTCCATCATTGTAGGACTACACAATGATATCTCCAGCAGTTCTAGTTTAACAAATTGGCACTAACATAAACATTTACAAGCACCTTGGCTAGTTTCATGACCTCATTTCCCTTTCTGGTTAAAGAAAGACCCTACCATCACATCTTATGGCCCTCTGATCCGCTCATAACTCTAACATGTGTCCTCACTGGAGATCCCTCTGAAAAACAAAACACATCCAGCCACAGGAGACTTCCCAGAGGCTAATCAGAACACTTTGGCTTTCCTCACACTTCATTTACAGAAGGCTTGTTATATTGTACTGACTGCCTGTGTTAAACACAAACCCTGGCACAACAATGGCTTGGCAGATCATGGAAGCTATTAGTTTAAAAGCTTTAAATGACTAGCTAATATGTCATGGGAATACAACACCTTCAGTATAATTCAGTCTGTTCCAGCTGCCCTTCAACAAATATTTTTATTGAATCTTTTTATACAAATTATGTGGTTTTGGGTGTGTAATTTTGTGGTCGTGAAGACTCCACAGTGTGTAATAGACCAGACTGCTTCATCGTGTATGCCTGC